>NC_056737.1:805095518-805395518 GCF_019279795.1 Protopterus annectens | reverse complement strand
AATGCACAACTTTCTTTGAGGCAAAAATCTTGCATATAGACAAGGCTGTCAGGAATACCCACACTACATCTCTCACACATGCCATTCACCATACACACATTAGTTTATGCTGAGGAGCTTAAAAGAGAACTTCTATATCTGAAAGACCTTCAGAGTCACCTAATGACAACAATGCTCCTCAGCAGTCACTAAAGCACACACCAAAAGTAGCACCAAACATCTCATATAAGTCTACACTAATGATTCCCCAAGAGAAAAGTCCATAAGGCAAGCATACTCTTTACATAATACTGTTGTTATTGGGGACTTTATTGTGTGACACACAGATGCCCCACTCACCAGGTTGGACAAGGAGAAGATAATAGTTGCCTATCTGGACTCAAGATCCACAGTATAATGCATAAACACAAGTTACTGCATCCCAGGTACTAATACAATTCTATCATAATCCATGTTGCTATAAATGATCTAAGATGTACCTCACTGGATTATTTGAAAACAGATATAATGAATCTCTTGGAATATGTGTCACCGGTATGAGCCTTGTGCTGAGCAGCATTCTACCTTCACCAAGGATGATGCCACAGCATCAACATAAAACATTTGATTTTAATAATTTACTTAGTTTCTGGTGTCACTCTAAGGGGATCCAATATATGTCAACATGAGAAAAAATTATCAAAAGCCAACATTGCTTTGCCAATGATGGGTTGCACCTCTCCTGTCAAGGCTTTTGGATATTGGCCAACCCTTACAGCCTTTTTAGGCAATGCCAAACTGACAGAACTATCAAAATACTGAAAAGGTTTTCATGCAACCTTAAGATGTTACCACTCAGTTCTTTCAGCCTAAACAAAAAACTCCACACCCATCAAGCCCTCCTCACTTTGGAGAAAGTAGACATCTGTGCTGCGACCGAGACTTGGTTTAAAGCTATAGAAAGTACTCCAGAAGTGTGAGGCTACAGTGCCTTCCAGACATTTAGTTCAACAACAGCACAGGCTGGGGCCAAAGCTGGAGGTGTTTTAATCTATGTTAGCAACAAATATACCTCCAGGTTGGTTAAACAGGATAAAGCATGGAGCTTATCCATGTACAAGTCACCATGGGTAAGGTCCCTCCTCATATCATATCATGACTAGCTACAGGTCACCATCTATGTCCCTAGAATCTCATGACTCAGGTTCTCATCATCCAACCAAACACCCTATTCATGGGTGACTTTAACTGCCCCTCTATAGATGAGAAGCGTACACTCCCTCAAACTTACAGGAACAAAGTTTCCTGGACTTTATTAACACAAACACCCTGGAACAGACAGTACATGCTCCAATGAGAGGATCAGACATACTGAATCTTGTACTCACCAACCTGGGAGAGTATTGCAACCCTTCCCCCATGTTCTGTGTTCACTAGTAAGGATGCATCACAAAGCTGTGTCACTTGAAGTGAAACAACCCAGAAAAAATCAGCTAAACCAGTAACAGGAACTATTCAAATGCAAACTGCATCCTATTAAATGTCAGTTTTCAAGGCTCACCCCAACTCTGAGACCACAGCTACCCATCCAGAATTATTCACAGAGTCACTATACAAACATGGAATGGCTGCATACAGGTTGCTATATCTACCATAAATAAACCCAAAACAAACCCCACTTGTGTAATCCTCACCTAAACAGAGTATATAATAAAAGAAGAAAACTCATGGCTAAAATTGGGGAAAGCAACTCCCTTAATGACAAGTGTTCTTATACAACCAAACAAGAAACTAAGAGGTCTAATAAATTCCATCAAGGCCAACTATAAGTTCAGAATAGCCTTACTTGCTATGGACAATCAGAAGGCCTTCTTCAGCTATGTCTGGAACCTTAGAGGTAACATACAACAGTGTGCTGAACTGGTGGTGAATGGTTAAACCTACAACCATAAGGGTAATATAGCAAATCAACTGCCTGATAAATTCAGCTGAGACTTCATCCCCAGCTCCACCAAGTGAAATCCCCTCCAGCATACTTCCCCAACTGTCAGCAAGGACCAGGTGCTGAAAGCACTTGCTAAAGCAAGAACCCCACCTCTGGGAGTCCCGACAACATCCCCAGTGGCTTCCTGAACACATTTCAACTACAGCCTTGAAACAGGTTACATTCTAAATGAATGGAGGACAGCAGCAGTCATTCCCATCCACAAGGGTGGACTATCAACTGACCCAGAGAACTACAGACCCATCAATCTAATAACCCTAATATGCAAAGCCATAGAATGAAATATCATAGAAATGATAAACAAGGATATTGGCAACCTACAGATACTGGTCCCATCTCAATTTTGCTTTAAGTGAAGGTCATACCTACTTAACCTGGTAGACTTCCTTGAGAAGGTCACCAAGGTAATGGATGAGGGTAAAATAGTGCATACTGTGTATCTTGATCTGGCTAAGGCATTTGATACAATACTTTAGGTAGGCATTGTTGACACGCTCTATGAGCTAGGCATAAACCCTTACATAACTCAGTGGATTGCTGGTTGGCTCAAAGATAGGACCCAAGAAGTCAGGATCAGTGAGACCACCTCCACCAACACACTGCTCACCAGTGGAATACCCCAGGGCTCCATGCTAGGCTTGCTCCTATTTGACTACCTGGAAGTCAAGAATAGCATTAAAGGCCTCTACTTCACCAAATTCTCATATGACTGTAAACTGGGAGCTATTATAGATTTCCCCCCAAATCACAAACATCTTGCAAATGGGTTTAACACAAATGACTGGTGCCAAAGTCATGACCTAAAACTCAATGTCAAAAAAATTCCTTATAATGCCCTTTGGAAAACAGACACTGCAAGTTAATTAGTCCATCAATAAAACACTCCAGAGAGCTGACCCAGTAGTAAGGGATCTGGGAACATGTGTAGACAGTGATTTGCCTTTTACCAACATGCAACTAAGATAAGAAAATCATTCTATGTCGTCCAACTTATAGGTAAGCATATGGCATCCAGGTCCAAGGAAGTTATAGTACCATTCTACTCTGCCCTTATTTGACCTATCTTTGAATACAATGCCTCCTTTGGCATATATCTAACCAGACACTTTCAACAGTTGGAAAGCCCACAAAGCTTTCTTACTAGGAGAATTCAGGGCATGAATACTCTGTCTTACAGAGATCACCTAAGGCTCTGTCAATGTATTCAGTCTCCTACAGGTTCCTGAGAGGGGATCTTTGCCTGGCTTACAGGGCTTCCTTAGACTCAGCCCTGATGCATCTGTTGCATGTGCACAAAAAAAAAAAAAAAACAGCACCAGAAACACTACATCCAGATATCTGAACTTTGCTTGTGACATGAGGAGAATGTGCTGGAGACAGATATGTGTCCCAAAGGATCCCTGCAGTATGGAATAGGCTCCTCATCCATGTAAAACAGAAATCATATCTAACTATACTACAAAACATTGACAATTGAATTTACCCCCAGGTTGGCTCCTGTGTTCATTATGGACAAAGGATGTTAGTAAGAAAAGTATTATCCTAGCTAACACCCTCCCCCGTTAATACTTAGCTACCTGCCTACAGACATATGCCCCCCATATGATATTTGGGACTCAAATGGTTTGGGGTGTGCACCTAGGCTTGCAAGGGCTCTGGTGGTAATCAGCCTAGTAACAACTCATGAACCTAAAAGACATTTGTAGACTGATGATAAAGAGGAGAATATGCATAAAGGATACACTTGACATCAGCAACTGAGGAGAACTGATTCCATACAAGAAGCATATGGTGGAGATAGTCTTAGAACTTATTCAAAATGGAGAAATATTTAACCTGATTCTGTCAAAGGGGTTCACAAAACTAACCACACATTTATTAAAGGATAAATTTCTCAAAGGTACTGAATTTTAGCTTTCCAATTTTGGTTAGATGCATGCCTAAGAAATGGTTCCAGAAATGGGTTACTGAATTTTAGGAGTCCTGTTTTGGTGAAATGGAAGCAAGCCTATGGAAGGGGACCAGAAATGGGTAACATGGAGAAGGAAAAGCTGAAGTGGAAAGTCTGTCTTCTATCATGTAAAGCAAATCAAAAGGAAGAACAAAAATATGAAAAGAGTTGGGGAAAAACAGAAGTACAAAGAATGACCAAAAAGTGTACCAGTGAAGCTAGAGTTTAATAGGAAGGCAGTTTTATTTTTTATTTTGAAAAGTAAGGAGACACATAATCACCGCTGGTTTCGAAAATTCATGTGTGTTCTCTCTGTGGTCATAGTGGTGAAGGGGAGTACTAGTCTGTTCAAAGAAAGATCACAAAAATAGCTTTTCCTGGTAAATCAGATAAATAATGGCTTTATTTATGTGAGCAAAATAATACATTAGGGAGGTGCTACAATTGTTTAATAGAACATTCAAAGACATGACCACATCCCACAAATGAATAAACAAGCAAGTAACCTTGGAGGTTGGTCCCATTGTAGTGGACTACCTGGTGCATGAATTTTACAAAACCATTTTGACAAAAGGTAAGACTTACTACTGTATTACCATGATTTCCAATGATGTGACTATTACTTTAATATTCTTAGATCTCATTGCAAAGGGTCAAAAAAGGAAGAGCACTTTTTAGATTACACAGATGAGAGCAGGGCATGGTAGAAATGAGAATGCTCCAGGCAAGACTGGAGAAATAATCAGAAATAAAATATTTCTCATTTGTAGTAATCATATTGATGTGATGTAGTATTTGCACTTTATTAGACTATGCAGGTTTGGTCACCTGTCTGCATGAATAATAGGCAGGTCAGGATTCTAAGCTAGAAGTTATGTATTTATTTAATATTTGTTTACTGAGAAAGTACTACTTGGAACAAATACAATTTTCAGCAGAGGCCTGGGGAGAAAAACTCCAAATGCATGTCTTTGTAATGTGGGAGGAAATCGGAGCACACAGAGGAAACCCACACAAATGCAGGGAGGACATGCAAACTCCACACAGAAGGCACTCCAGCCAAGAATCAAACCAGAGAACCTCTTGTTGTGAGATGACAACACTACCGCTGCACCGTCCATATTTGCCTGAATGTTGGTATGAAGCTACAAATTAGTGAGTGAAGAAACCTTTACCCTTTCTCATATTATGCATATGGCCTTGCTGCCCCATACCTCTCATATAATTAGTGCACCAAGGGCCATTTTTAATAAATATTAGCTACCATATTGATAATATAGTAGAGTCTGGGTTCGAGAAGTGTGTCAGAGTGGGTATGCAGTAATGTGAAAAATATTATGCAAAAGAAAAAAAATTACTAGATATTTTTTGTACACAGGCCTCAAAGCATTCCACATAATTAGTCTAAACAACCCAACAGAATATGACAGCTCATCAATAGTAATTTGTGAGTGGTAGTAATGAAAGATACAAGTATTTCAAGCACTAGCATTAATGCCCTACTAGCCTGCCAAAACAGTTGTTCCCATAGTAAGTGTCCAGGCTGCTCTTAAAAATATCTAAACTAGTGCTTGCTTCATTGTAGTTTGGTAGTCTGTTCCATGTATCAGCTTCTCTCTCAGAGAACCAATTAGTACATTTCTCATTCCTATAGAATCTTTTTTTTTTTAATTTCTCCAAATCTTTTCGGTTTCTAATACCATGACAGAAATGGACCCCATTCCTAAGTCAAAGTATGATTAAAGTTCATGAAATTAGTATTGTTTCAATCTTTGCTATTAGCCAGAAGTGCTCTTCTCAGCACTCGCAATGTGCCAGGTAATGACGACTCCTGCAATTCGTACAGAGTTACATACATCGGTAACATATCTAAGTACTATTGTAAATTCTATTTTATGACTCATTGCTTCTACTATTATTGGAACTGTGTGGGTATCCTTCTTTGACAGTGACCTTGTTTCTGCCTGCAAATCCTGGTATTTTATGACTTTGTTTCTCTCTATACGTAAGACACTTTAGTCACTGGGTGTAGCAATTTCAGTGATCCACTATGTGATATAAACTTCATCATTTTCTATAGTGCTTTGTGGCTGATGTTTCCAGTATTTTTTAACTACTTCAATATTATAATATTTGCACAGTAATCCCCAATGCAACAATTTTGCAACATTATTATACCTTTCAGTATACAGTCCTTCTGCCAATATTATATCACAACCAGCAATAAAATGAGCGATGGTTTCCAGTTCTGTTTTAAAAACCTATATTTGTCTGTTTTTTCCACATCTTCACTGGACTTTGAAAACCAGTGTGTGCATAGTCCACTATCTTGGGCCACCAATATTAGCCTTTTTCATCTTTTGGTTTAAATTCACCTCTCCTTAACCATTCCTGCATTTGATTCTGATCAACATGAGGTTGTTCCAAGAGGTTTCTATACTTGCAACTATATTTATGCATTTTCCACATTTCTTGCCTTCTCATCTGATCCTTCAACTTATATTCTTTCTTTTGTTTTTTGGCACATTCAGTTGCTGCCTGATTTTTATATACTTCTGGTTTGATTTCCATTCCTACTTGACACTGATATGCTTCTCCTAAACTAAGCAGGGAAGTCATGTTAGATTTATTCTCCTCATGTTTCAAAACTTTCACTATATTTGGTTCTTGTGAGGTCAGCAGATATGTATGCAGTCCTACAATTGTAGATATATACATGTAATCAATTTTGAGGTGCCCATACCTCCTTCAGAACAGGGATTATATAATCTTGGCATACACTGATTTTTATAAAGTATTTGATGAATATGAAGGATCTTTCTTGTTTTCCTATCCAACACCTTTTGGGATCAGTCAATCACTCCAAAACTGTAAGTTAGAAAAGGAAGAGCAAATTGATTTATAACTCAGACTTTGTTTTTATATGTCAACCCTGTATTCAGTATTAATTTTAGTCATCTAAAATATTCCTTAATACATTTTATTTACATTTGTTCATGTTTTATTGTTGATCCTTCAATTCCCAAATATTTATGCACTTCTTGCTCAAATTCTTTTATATCACATTCCTGTCCCAAACTGATGTCTACTTGGTGCTGCAGCTTTCCTGCTTTAAAGGTTGTTTTTGCACATTAAGACCATTCTTATATCATCTGAAAAAAAATTGACCACTTGCAGTTGTGCTTTCAATTCTTAATCCCATGAACTATACACTTTTAAATCATACACCAAAATAAGATGAGAAGTCTTTATACTTTGTTGTTTTCTGAGAGCCAAATTATAGTCAAATGCTTTTTTTGTAGTCTATCCATGCCATACTTTGATTCTTTCCCTTTTTACAGTTTTTCATTATGACTTTAACAACAAATGATCCTTTGTTCCATATGACTTTCTTTTATTACCCTTTTGTTCTATTGCCACAATTGGTTTATCTTCTAAGTGACTATAAACTCTGTTGGCATCAATTCCACTGTATAGTTTATATGTCGTCGGAAGTCAAGTTATTGGTCTATAGTTTTTGGGATAGCTTGCAAGTTTGCTCTTAAGTATGAGCATTGTTTTTCCTATTGTTAACCAGGATGGTGTCTGTTTGGGGTGTGCATACAAATAGTTATTACTTATGGATAAATCTTTGTGTAAAGATGTTTTCCAATTAGGTGCTTTTCTTAACTTTGCTTCACTCTCTCTAGCTGTTACTTCATCCCATTTCATATCCTGCGCATCTGAACTTCTTATTCTTTCTTTTACTACTTCTGTCCATTTAGCATCTTTGTTATGTTCCACATGGTCTTCATAGATATTTCTCCAAAATCTATTTCTTCTTTTTTTGCTGGTGTTTCAATTTCTTTTGCCTTGTTTCCCAGTTCTCTGTAACACTTTTTGGGTCATCAGTAAAATGCTTATTTTGTACTTTTCCTTAATATTTATTTGCATATCTTCTAAGTTTTTCTGCTTGTGCTGACATTTTTGGTTTATTTGCAATAGTGCACAATAGATCCTGATCTGTTCTGATACTGTGCATTGCTTTTCTCACATCTTTCTGAGTAATTTTGTTGATCTATTTTCTCTTCTAACAGTGACACTTCTTTGTCTTAACTGCTTTTTAGTTTTCTCTGTTTAATACTTCCACTATGGCATTTGATTTCTCCTCTTCCTTTCCCTTCCTGCCTTGTGTTTTTGTGGTAAGACTTTATATGTTATTAATTTAGCTGCAAAGTAATATATCTTATTTACTTCTGTTATATTGCATGAATCTATTAACAGTCCTAATTACTGTGTTCATTTGTTTTTCAAACCTAACTTTTGGGGGTTTTATTGGCTTCCTGTAGTCTATTTCTTTCAATTATCTTAATATGTCTGTTCTCTATTAAATCAAGCAACTCTTCTCTTAGATCATTTTCCTCTAAACTGAGGGCACATTCTTTGTTCTCCATTTCCTGCAGGCATTCTATAGAAAGTTCCACAGCCTCTTTCTGTACCATATTCTCTTCAGTTTCATCCTGTGTCATCCATTTCTCTTTCATGTGGAAACTCACTGGCCCATCACTCCACAACCTTGACTGTGTCAGAGTTGCCACAGTTTCTTGTTCATTCCCTTGCTGTTCACTTCCAGCTGAATTTTTGTACTGGTTTTCTATAGAAGGCTCCAAAGTATATTCATATGGCAACTGATCAGATATTTCCCACTCCACTGGTTTCTCCTTAATTTGGGAATCTGTTGTTTTATTCTGCTGTGATGTTATCCAAGTTAGATTTCCTACACTATGTCCTTCACTTCACAGGTAATCCATAATCTCAGTTTCTATTTCTTTAACTTCTGTATTGCTAATCCTCTTCTACTTTTCCTCTTTGTTTTCATATTTTTTATATTGTAAAATTTTCCATATCTGAATGCCTTTGCCTATATACCTTCAAATATCTTTGGTGCTGCACTTTTTGAATTAATTAGTTTTGCTTTCTCCTTTGCATAAATGCTGCACCATATTAAATCTCTTTCTCCTTCCCATATCCATATTTCTTCTTCAGGTGTTTCTTGCTCCTCCTGTTTCTCCTTACCCAGGGGACTCGTTCCATCATGCTATGATGAAACCAATGTTAGACTTTCTACACTAAATCTTTCATGATGCGGGTATTTCAAAACTTCAACTTCTATTTTTTTTTATTTCTGCTTTACTAATCTTCTGTTCTACATTCCCTCTTTGTGATCTTATTTTTTGTATTGTGAAATTTTCCATATCTGGATACCTTTGCCTGTATTTCTCTTCAAATATCTTAGAGGCTGCTTTTTTGTACTGATTAATTTGGTTTTCTCCTTTGTATAAATATTGCATCATATCAGATTTTCTTCCCCATGTCCATATTTCTTAATCTTTTTTAATTTCTCCAAGTCTTTTGGGTTTCTAATACCATGCTGGGAATGGACCCCATTCCTAAGTCAAAGTATGATTAAAGTTCATGAAATTAGTATTGTTTCAATCTTTGATGTTAGCCAGAAGTGCTCTTTGCAGAACCCGCAATCTGCCCAGTAATGACTCCTTCTACAATTCGTACAGAGTTACATGTATTAGTAACATATCTATATATAACTGTACATTCTTTTTTATGAGACTTGTTTCTCCTAGTACTATTGGAACTGTCTGTGTATCTTTCTCCACATTGCTCTCATTTCTGCCTGCAAATCCTGATATTTCATGAGTTTGTGTCTCTATGTATGCAAGACACTATAGTCACTGGGTGTAGTGATTTCAATAATTACTGCCACTTTTGTCTTCTTTTATGGACCACTATATCTGGCTTTCTTCTTTTAAACTATTGGTAATGGGTGATCCAATGTGATGTACACTTCACCATCCTCTATGATGCTTTGTGGCTCATGTTTCCAGTGTTTTTCAGCCACTTCAGTATCATAATGTTTGCACAGTCTCCAGTGCAACAGTCTTGCCACATTATTATGCCTTTCAGTATGCAGCCATTCTGCCATTAGTATGTTACAAACAGCAACGAGGTGGGAGACTATTTCCAGTTCTGTTTTACAAAACTTATACTTGTCTGTTTCTTCCACATGTTCAATGGACTTTGTAAACCGTGTATGTCACCCATTATCTTGGGCTGCCAATATTAACCTTTCATCTTTTGGTTTGCATTTGCCTCTCCTTAACCATTCTTGCATTCAATCCTGATCAACATGAGGTTCTTCCAGGAGTTGTCTATACCTGCAATTATATTTATGCATTTTATACATTTCTTGTCTTCTCATCTGATCCTTCAACTTAAATTCTTTCTTTCTTTTGTTTTTTGGCACATTCAGTTGCCGCCTGATTTTTATGTACTAATTTGATTTCCATCCCTGCTTGACTTTGATATGCTTCTGCTAGACTAGGCAGGGAACTCATCTTAGATTTATTCTCTTCATGTTTCAAAACTTTCACTACATTTGGGTCTTGTGAGGTCAGCGGATATGTGTGCAGTACAATTGCAGATCTATACATGTAATCAATTTCAAGGAGGCCCATACTTCCTTCAGAAGGGGGAGTATATAATCTTGGTGTACACTGATTTTTATAAATCATTTGATGAGCATGAAGCATCCTTCTTGTTTTCCTATCTAATCTATCCAACACCTTTTGGGGCCAGTCAATTACTCCAAAACTGTAAGTTAGGACAGGGAGAGCAAATTGGTTTATAGCTTGAATTTTGTTCCTAGATGTGAACACTACTTTCAAAATTAAGTCTTCTAAAAAATTTCTTTTTTTAAGTTTTACTTGCATTTTTGTCATGTTTTATTGTTGATCCTTCATCAATTCCCAAACATTTATACAATCCCTCTTGCTCAAGTTCTTTTATATCACATTCTTGTCCCAAACTGATGTTTTCTTGGTGCTGCAGCTTTCCAGCTTTAAAGGTTGCATTTGCACACTTATCAAGACCAAATGACATTCTTCTATCATCTGAAAAAGTTTTGACTGCTTGCAGTTGTGCTTTCAGTTCCTCATCTGATGAGCTATACACTTGTAAATGATCGACAGAGAAGATGAGAATTCTTTACACTTTGTTGTTTTTTTAGGAGCCAAATTATAGTCATGACCTAATCTGTTAAGTAGACAGCTTAATGGGTTAAGGGCAAGACAGAATAGCAGCAGTGACAGGAAATCACCCTGGAATATCCCCCTTTTAATTTTTATTCCTGGAATAATAATTTGTACTTTATCATGACTTATTTGCAAAGTGGTGTGCCACTGTTTCATGGTCATTGTAATGTAATTGATCAGTGTAGGGTGTATCTTATACATTTTAAGCACACTTTTATACATCAATGTGGAATACTCTCAAATGCTTTTTTTGTAGTCAATCCATGACATACTTAGATTCTTCCCCTTTTGCAGTCGTCCGTTATGACTTTATTTAGCAACAACTGATCCTTTGTTCCATATGACTTTCTTTTATTACCCTGATTGAATTTTCTTCTAAATGACTATGAACTCTGTTGGCATCAATTCTGGTACATAGTTTATAGAAGGTAAGTTATTGGTATATATTTTTTAGGGTAGCTTGCAGGTTCACTGTTAAGTAGGAGCATTGTTTTTCCTGTTGTTAGGCAGGTAGTATCTGTTCAGAGTGCTCATATAAATATAGATGTTATGTGATCCTATCTCGCCTACATTCTGAATGATGGGTTCGGAGCCGATCCCTCGGCTCCGACCCGGCACGCTTATGCCAAAGAGCTAAGTCTCTTATTGGCTGAGCTTACTATATCCCAGGATGCACCACTACCAGTCCCCCAGATCTCGTTTGCCGCTTCCCTGCGAAGACGTGGTCTCGAGCTGGCTGGGCTGAGTAGCTTTTATTAACTACTTTTCTGTCAGTTTTTTGCTGTTTTTTGGTCACAAAAGCTGTTTTAACGGCTATCGCTTCTTTGTGTACGAGTGGATTGTGAAGATTGTTGTGTGAGATTGGGTTGAGTTTGTTTTTGCCCCATCCAGGGCCTTCCCAGACGGTCAACCTTTGAAAACCTTTCAGGGTCTCTCCCTGTCATTTACAGCTAGTGTTTGTGTTAAACTTTAACTATAAGCTTAGATTTATCACAAGCAAATCTATAGTTGTTTGAATTCCTGTCAAAGAATTGTTGAACATCATGTCTCAAACCCCTAGGCCTTCGGGCTTTAAAAAATGTTCGAAATGTGGTTTTAAGATGTCTATTACTGACGATCATTTGCTATGTGTATATTGTCTAGGGGCAAAGCACTTGCAGGAGTCATGCAGCGTATGCCACGCTTTTTCCTCAAGGGTCCTCCAGGAGAGGAAAAATAAATTGATTCTTAAGGGGTTAATTAAACCCTCTTTTGAAGAAGCCTTGGCATCCTCTCCGCTCCTGCCAAAAGAAAGGGCTCGGTTCCGACCAGTCCGTCGGATCCGACTGCCAAGAGACCTAGGCAGGCCTCTCCTTGGCTCCAAAGACTTCGGAGCCGAGGTCGAACGGTCTGCCTCGATGCCACCAGTATCGACTCCTCTGGCTTCGGAGCCGATGGCTGGGGCATCGAGAGGCGGCGGGTCACCTTCGCCGGCTCCACTGCTCGGAGCCGACAAGGGTCGCCCGCTCAGACACTTCCTCCTCGGCGCCGAAGTCTACCTCGGCACCGATGGAATCTGGTGTGAGTATTCCCTCGGCGCCGATTCTCATCGAGTCGCCTCGGAGCCGGTCCCCTAGTCCCTTGGGGCCGATGGAGAGGCCTTCTCGAACCCGTTCTGTTTCCTCTCGGTCTCGAGGATGTCGGATTCTGATATAGACAGGGTACTCCAAAGCCTGTTCCAGACCTCTGTCTTCCAAAATTTGTTTCGGTTCTGACCCATTTGGCTTCGGAGCCGATGACCATGGCTCACCCTATTGCCATTCCTCCTCCGACTGCTTGCTCCGCCGGAGCAGGTGCTGTTGGAGCCGATGGAGATCTCAGGGTCGGCTCGACCCTTACTCCAACCCGGCCTCGGGTCCGAGTTTGGTACGGACTTCTTCGGCTGGACCCGAGGGTGATGTTTCGGGACCTATGCTTTCGGTTCGAGCCTCCCTCTCGGTGCCTGCCATGGGACTTCCGTCGACTATCATGGCTCGAGACCGGACACTCCCAGGATTCTGGGGTCCGGCTTTCAGGCCATGAGGAGTGCCTTGGCCAAGTCCTCTTCGCCATCTCTCCGGTTTACCAGCACCTTCCCTGGGCGTGGAGACTGGGTCTTTGGCAGTTCCCTGTCCGTAACCAGCGGAGCCCGAGGCCTGAGGTTACCCCCAGTGGGGTTCCCTCCTCCTGAGGGTTCTTCGGAGTTGTCTTCAGAGGAACCCCCAAGGAAGAGATCGTGCAAGAGGAAGCACGTGGACTCCCGAGTCTATTACATCGGACACTGATATGGATGATGCGGAGGGGTCCCAAGTCGTCCTCGGATGATGTCTCATTTGCAGACATCTTAGAGATCCTCAAACAACGAGGCCGCTGGATATCCAAACCCCCTTCTGCTGACGAATCAGTGCTCCTCAAGGCCTTTGGGGCTCAGCCCTCCGCCTCCTGGGTGTCTCCGCCTTCGACGAGCTTCTGGATTTAGTTTGTCGAAGGCGTGGGAACATCCAGATACCGTGGAACCAGTCCTTCTCGTCCAAATAAATTTTTATCTGCTCCCCCGGAGAAGGAGTTCCTTACTAAAGGCGGGGCTGTAGATGCCATGGTGGTGGCATCTGCTACACAACAGGACGTGGCAGAGGCTTGAACGTCATCCATCCTCCTAATAAGGAGTCTAGGAGTATGGATAGGTGGAAGCACCCTGACTTCAGCGGCCTTTACCTTAAGGTCTCTGAATTACTTGGCACATTTTACCAGGCTTCAGAGGGATCTGGTCAAGGAGTTGTCAGATTCCTCTCGGTAACCTACCTGAGCAGCTAGCCCAGTCGGTTAGCTCTCAGTTGGCTATCCTTACGCCAATTTCTAACTCGTCCATGAGGCTCATTTCCTATGCGGGGCGGGTAGAGCTGCAGGCACAGGCGTGGCTCTCGTGAGACAAGCCTGGCTCCGCTTGTGTCAGTTTGGAGGCCTTCAAGTCTTCCTTCGCCGACGCCCTTTGATGGGTCCTCATTGTTTGGACCCAAGGTGAAAGACACCCTTACCGCTGTGAGCAAGAGGGAAAACGTTATCTGCCGAGGGGCCCGTTATTCCACTCCCTTTCGGCCTTACCCCAAGGCCAAAGGAGGGAAAATGTGGTTCAAAATCTGCAAGTTTTTCTCCCAACAGCAGGAAGATTCCCGTCCAGAGGCAGAGGGCGGGAAATTTTTCAGGGAGACGCCGTCCCAGAGGCGGCAGAGGGCCCGCAATTCTGGAGACCGCGAGTCCTTTCGTGGCTCTTCAGCCTCCCACACGACATGAGGGATTGCCCGGCTGTGCTGCTCGAGCCAGTCGGGTGTCGTTTGCCAAGCACCTAAAAGCCTGGGAGTCAATCACTCAGGACAGATGGGTGCTTCGGATCATTGCCGGAGGTTACACCATCCCATTCAAAGACTCACCCCTCCGTCCAAGAGAATCCCGGACCCACCACCCAGTCAAAGGGAAATAGCAGCCGCAGAAGCTTTAAAGCTGCTAGAAAGGAGTCATCAACCGGTCCCCACAGACCAGATCGGATCAGGAAATTACTCCAGGTTCTTTTAGTGCCAAAAGACAGGGGACCTGAGACCGATATTGGATCTCAGCAGACTGAACCAATCCGTCACGAAATCCAGATTCGAATGGTCACGTTACAATCCATTCTCCCGTTGTTGGAGAAGGATGTTTGGATGTGCTCCATAGACCTCAAGGACGCCTATTATCACATACCGATACATCAGGCGTCCAGAAGGTATCTGCGCTTCAGCCTGGGAGTCAGTCATTACCAATTTTGTGCTCTGCCCTTTGGTCTCACCACAGCCCCAGGGTGTTCACCAAGTGTTTGGCAGTAGTGACGGCTCACCTGAGAAGTCTTGGATTCCAAGTGTTTCCCTATCTCGACGACTGGCTCCTGACTGCCACCACCAGGCATCTACTAATGGACAACCTCAAAGCCACCATCTCCTGGGTGTTTCCCTAGGGATTACATTCAATTGGTCAAAGTCTGTCTTGCTGCCCTCTCAACGCATAAAGTTTATAGGAGCAGAGATAGACTCAAGATTGATGCGTCTTTCTTCCTGCCGAAAGGATCCGAACTTTACAGGGCCAAGTTCAAGCTCTGATCTCGAGATCCAAAGCCCCAGCCAGGATGGTCCTACAGGTTTTAGGCTCAATGTCTGCCACGGTTCTTTAGTTCCTCTAGCAAGATTACACATGAGGATTCTTCAGTGGCTTTTGTCAACTCAATGGTCCTTTTCAGGATCTTCCCTCAATCATCACATCATGATTACGGACATATGCAAAGGGACCTTCGCTGGTGGCTTCAGACATCCAACTTGGATCAGGGAAAACCCTTTGTTCTCCCCTCGGTGGTTACCCTGACGACAGATGCCTCCCAGATAGGGTTGGGGGGCATTGTCTGGGCAGGCTAGTTCAGGGCTCTTGGCTTCCGGAAGAAGCTCTCTCCACATCAACGTGTTGGAGATGAGGGCTGTACTTCTATCTCTACAGGCCTTACACAAGTTTCTTCCTCAGGGCATCATCGCCATCCACACAGACAACATGTCGGTGGTTTGGTATCTGAACAAACAAGGAGGGACCAGATCGTATCCCTTTGCAGAGAGGCCATGAGAGTGTGGGAATGGGCTGTAGCTACCAACCGCTTCTTGGTAGCGACCCACATCCCGGAAAGTCAAATGTATTGGCGGACAAATTAAGCAGGACAATTCTCTCTCCTCACGAATGGTCTCTAAACCGCACAGTAGCAGCCCAGGTTTTCAAGAGATGGGGGCCGTGCTGCACCTATTTGCAACTCCACAAAACACCAAGTGCGAAGGTTCTTCTCCTTGATTCCACATCGGAAGTACCAGCCATGGATGCTCTAGCACAACCTTGGCCAACAGGGCTACTTTATGCCTTTCCTCCAATTCCACTCCTTCCCAAGGTTATTCAAAAAGCTTCTCAACTAAGGTCTTCAATGATTCTGATTGCCCCATACTGGCCTCGTCAGATATGGTTTCCTTACCTGAAAAGCATGCAGTGGACGATCCGTGGACCTTAGACTTGATCCCGGATTTGCTAATCCATCAGTCGGGACATTGGCATCAGTCCCTTCAATCTCTGAAATTGACAGCTTGGCTCCTCCACTTCCAACCTTAGTTAGAAGCCACACACTAGACCCGGAAGTAGTTCACATTTTATCTTCGGCCCACAAACCCACCACTAACAAATTGTACCTCAGTAAGTGGAAGAGGTTTGCTATCTGGGCTCAACTCAAGGGCTTAGACCCTATCACTGCTCCTGTCCCAGAGGTTTTGAAATTCTTGACATCTCTGTTTAATCAGGGATCTTCTGTCTCAACTATTAAAGTTCAGCTAGCTGCTATCTCTAAATTCCATGAATCCACGGATCCTCCTTTGATGAGCAACAGACTATGCAAAACGTTCATTAAAGGTGCGAGTCTGTTAAGACCACCAGTTTTCATCCTGCACCTCCGTGGGATCTTGATTTGGTACTTCATTAACATCTCCCCTTTGAACCGGCTGCTACATGCAATTAAAATATCTGTCTTGGAAAACGGCATTCTTAGTGGCTATTACTTCTGCAAGAAGAGTCTCAGAGCTGCAAGCCCTGTCTATTAAACCACCGCTTGATTTTCCACAAGGATAGAGTATCACTTAGGCCTAATCCATCCTTTGTCCCAAAGGTCTGCCCTAGTTTCTGTCTTCAACAATCTCTAGAACTACCAGTTTTCTTTCCAAAATTCTCTAATGAAGCAGAATACACTCTCCATAAATTGGATGTTCACAGGTAATTACGCTTCTATTTAGACAGGACTCAGCAACCGTAAGTCAGACCAGTTGTTTGTGTCCTTCTCAGATAATAAATTGGGCCAAACCATCACAAAAGCTACAATCTCAAAATGGATCAGAGATTGCATAACTCAGGCCTATTCTTCTTTGAATAAACATCTTACATCATCTATCAAAGCTCATTCTACCAGAGCTATGGCTACTTCTATAGCCTTTCATTCCAAGCCCGCTATTTCGGAAATTTGTGCTGCGGCTACTTGGTCCAACCCGCACACTTTCATTTCCCACTACAAATTGGATGTGGCATCTAAAGGACGAGCATCATTTGGTTCCACGGTACTCAGGAGTGTTTTCCAGTGAGCCACCCAGGATTCAGGTGCTAGGACGCTGTCCCATCATTCAGAATGTAGGCGAGATAGGATCACATAACATCTTTTAGTTATGTACTCACCATAACTTCAGATGTTTGGGATCCATCTGCCACATTCCTGATACCTACCCTCCTTCCCCTGCCTTGCAGATCAGAAGAGATTGAACGGTTTTGAGTTCAACTGTTTTTATCTTGTTTCATCTGACGATGTTATATAAGCAGGGTATGCGTGTGTGCATGTATGCGGACAAACTAGATCTGGGGGACTGGTAGTGGTGCATCCTGGGATATAGTAAGCTCAGCCAATAAGAGACTTCGCTCTTTGGCATAAGCGTGCCGAGTCGGAGCCGAGGGATCGGCTCCGAACCCATCATTCAGAATGTAGGCGAGATGGATCCCAAACATCTGAAGTTATGGTGAGTACATAACTAAAAGTTCTTTCTAAATCATCGACAAAGAGAAGTTGATTTATACATAGTCAGAAGGTAAGTTATTGGTATATATTTTGTTCTTTCTCATGGCTAAATCTTTGTGCAAAGATGTTAATACTTTTAACCAGAAGTTAGGTACTGCATCTGGGGCTGGGGATTTCCAATTGGAGGCTTTTCTTAACTTTATTTCAATGTATCTGGCTGTTGTTACTTCATCCCATTTCATATCCTGTACCTTTGTACTTCTTATTCTTTCTTTTACTATTACTGTCCATTTGGCATCTTTGTTATGTTCCACAGGATCTTAATACTTCTCCAAAATGTATCTATTTCTTCTTTTTTTGGTGGTCTTTCAATTCCTTTTACCTTGTTTCCCAATTCTCCAAAAAACTTTTTAGGGTCATCAATAAATTTCTTATTTTCTACTTTTCCTTTATATTTATTGATGTATCTTCTAAAGTTTTCTGCCTGTGCTGATATTTTTAGTTTATTACTTGAGAGATTGCTTGATAAATCCTGATCCATTATGATACCGTGCATTGGTTTTATCACATCTATCTTTCTGAGTAATTTTGTTGATCTGTTCCCTTTTCTATACTCTTCTAGCACTGACACTTCTTGCCTTCATTGCTTTATAGTTTTCTCTATATACTTCCATGATGGTATTCAATTTCTCCCCATCCTTTCCCTTACAAGCCTATGTTCTTGTGGTAGAATTGTATCTATTAATTTAGCTGCATAGTAATACATCCTGTTTACTTTTGTTATATTGCTTGGATCTCTGTGGACAGTCCTAATTACTGTGTTCATTTGTTTTATTAAACTTCTGACTTTTGGGGTTTTATTTACCCTCTGCAATTTATTTCTTTCATTGATCTTAATATGTCTATCTATTTCTATTAAATTAAGCAACTCTTCTCTTAGTTCATTTTCTTCTAAACTGAGGGCACATTTTTTGTTCACCATTTCCTGCAGGCATTCTGTAGAAAGTTCTATAGCATCTTCCCATGGCACATTCTCTTCAATTTCATCCTGTGTCATCCGTTGCTGTGTCTTATGGAAACTCACTGGCCTATCACTCCTAACATTGACTACATCAGAGTTGCCACAGTTTCCTGTTCCTTCCCTTGCTGTCCAGTTTTAAGTGCACATTTATACTGGTTTTCTGTGGAAGGCTCCAAAATGTCTGCATATGACAACTGACCAGTTGCTTCCCGTTCCAGTAGTTTCTCTTTAATTTGGATGTCCATTGCTTTATCCTGCTGTGGTGCTTTCTGAGTTAGATTTTCTACACAGAATCCTTCACTTTGCAGGTACTCCATAACCTCAGTTTCTATTTAACTTCACTAGTAATCTTCTTTTCTACTTTTCCTCTGTCTTCTAATTTTTTTTTTTTGTGAAGTTTTCTATGTCTGAATTCCTTTGCCTGTTCTTCTCTTCAAATATCTTCGGTGCTGCTCTTTTTGTATTAATTAGGTGTGCTTTCTCCTTTGCATAAACAATACACCATATTGAATCCCTTTTTCTTTCCCATGTCAGTATTTCTTCAGCCATTTCCTGATCTTCCTGTTTCTCCTTACTTTGGGGGCTCATTCCATGATGCTGTGCTAGACCTTCTATACCAAATCCTTTACTTCACAGGCATTCCATAACTTCAGCTTCTATTTTTTTAACTTCTACTTTACTAATCTTCTTTTCTACATTCCCTCTTTGTGATATTTTTTTATTGTAAAATTTTCCATATTTGGATGCCTTTGCCTGAATTTTTCTTCCAATATATTTGGAGCTGCCATTTTTTATTGATTAATTTGGCTTTCGACTTTGCATAAATATTGCACCATATCAAACCTCTCTTTCTTTCTCATGTCCATATTTCTTGTTTTATACTTTTTAAAATATATAGGTTTTGTTGTTTATACTTTTGTACTTTCTCAGATGCTTCTTTTTAAAATATATAGGTTTTGTTGTTTAAATTTTTGTACTTTCTCAGATGCTTCTTTTTCTGAACCGACCAAAGTTTCTTAGTCTATATAATGTTTTTACAAATCTGTTGCATTAATGAATGCACATTTTTATTTGAAGCTTCTGACAGTTTTTCTTGTGGAAGTATTTTTCCTTTTCTCTAATTTCTCTCAATCTTTTTGTATATCTTGTGTCTGGAAATTCTGGGCTTTTTGCATAATAGTAACAATACATAATTTATTTTTTTTATTTTCAATAGTCCACTGTATCATCTTTATGGCTCTTTGGCCTATCAGTTTTTGTACTTTTTGTGGTAGAACTGATTTCCAACTTCTATTTAGGTTGATGATTCTCTACTACTTTTTGATAACTATATTTGGGGATGTTTGAGGTTGTCTCCAAATGCCCTATATACCTGAATAAGATCTCCTTTTAAATATCTATAAGAGACACTGTACAAGTTCAGATATTTTAGGTTTTCATAATAATTTAAATTTTCACATCCATGGATGCCCTTGGTATATTTCTGCTACACTCTCCAGTTTATTCACGATTATTTTCTTATAAAATTTCCATATTGTTATTCAATACTCATTTGAGTCTAATGTAATTGACAAACAATGACTTCATCAATTCTGATTTCCTAGATTTTATACGTCTTTTTATACAACCTACAGTTTTATAACTATCATTAACCAATTAGTTGATATGAATACAAAAACTCAAAGCTGGATATATCCATATACCCAAGTCCTTAAATGAAACTACAATTTCAATCATTGCATGCTGTATTAAATATTCACCTTTCACTTTATGTCTACCAAATCTCATATATTTAGTTTTGGATGTATTTATCAGCATATTATTCTCCAGTGCCCAAATGGTCAAATTATTTTACAGACATGCCCTAGCTGTAACACACATAATCAGTTTACCCAATTTCAGGTCATCTGCATACAGCCTGTAGAACAACTCAGATGAAAAAGATAGATCTGAAAAATACAACCTAAAGTATAGACCCAGGACAGAGCCCTCTGAGTCACCCTGATTATAATCTAGAGTGTCACCTGTCCAACTGCAGTACAATACTTTCCTTGTCCCATTTGTAAACCATACAACTATTCATCTTAGCAAGATTACATTAATACCTAGTTGTTCTAATTTATTGATCAGTGTTCTGTGGATGGCCCTATTAAAGACTAAATGTAGGTCTTTATAAATTCCATCACAGCACACTTTTTATAGCTGTTTTTATATTATTATAGAACATCATGTTGCAGCCAGTTATAGCTGTATTTTCAACATATGCATGTTGCACTTTCCACAAGAAAGTAAACTTATGGGTCTATATAACTGTTGTTTTTTCCAATTCCACTTTCTTTTTAATATGGGTTTAACCAGTACGTCTCCAACCTTGAGGAATCTTCCCATACTTAATCAAGCTAATAAATAACAAATATAATAGTACTGTAAGTTACAAAGTGTTCTCAGGTCATTATTGCTAATTCCATTTCTCACTATGCTTTTTGAGGGGGTCCAGTTTGCACAGTTCCTTTTGAATATAATTTGATTTGACTGCAGTAGCTGAAGATACATGGATGTTATTAGCACAATTTATCACCCCATTTATGGAGCCAAACTGTTTTGCACAAGATTTTCTTAATACATCTGTAATATGTTCTGTTTGAGAATATAGTTTAGAATCTACACACAGTTTATCAATGTGCTTTTACTCTTACCACATCTTATGTATCTATAAAATAGTCTCCTATTATGCTCAATATCTTTATATAATTTTTTTTAATAAGTGCCTCACACTTTAATTTGACCAGTTTATTTCAGTTTTCAAAGTTAAAATTAGACCTCTTTTTCATTTCTTGGATTTTTATATGTCTTAACTTCTTAAGTATGTATTGTGCTCGTATGGAAATGCATCCTGACCTTCTGTGCCTAGATATTGATGTTTAAACATACTTAATTTTTGCATTCAAATATTGTCATATTCTTCTGAAGTCTTTCCGCTAAATGCACTACTCCAATTTGTCCCCCTCCCCCGTGTAGTTTGTTACTAATATAGTGTGCATTGGTTTTGATTTTATTTTGGCAGAATTATCTATCAGTAATTTAACCTGATAATCACTGCACATGAAAGTGGTAAAATGTGACATGCAGTAACAGTCATTTCCTTAGGAACACAATGTCCAGTAAGTTTTGTTCCAAGGTTTACACAATGCAGCAATTGTTTTTCCTGAACATATGTTGTAAATAATTTCCTTACTGATGTTGCAGAATCAATATTATTCCAGCCTGTTTCCAGGAAATTTAAGTCCACAGCTACTACTATTTCTCCCTCTTTTGTTTTAAGCAAATGTATAAATTTTATTAGGTTATTGGCACTTGACTTTGGTGGCCTATACACTCCAGTTGTAATCTGTTTCAAGGCTTTCATGGTTACAGTTATGCAATCTGTAATGCTGATGTTGCCAAACTTGTAATAATCGCAAGTCTGACAATCTTAAATTCCTCCTCGATTTTTTTTTCTTAAAATGTCTGTTACAGTAAAACATTTGTACCCTGACAAGTTAGTGTTCTTTCACCATATTTCATACACATCAGTCTTATGTGAATGTAGCAAATTTTCCAGTAAAATAATTACTAAGGCTACTAGCATTAACAACCAGAACAGATAAACCAACTTTTGCTATCTCTGAAATGTTAAATTTCTGACCTGAAAAAAATCCTTCTGCATTCTGTTAGTCAAATATTGCAATATATCTGCTACAATAATTAATTTTCCATATCTTGACAAGTAAACTCCATCTTTTTTAAATACATGTGCCCAAAATTAGGCTTTTGTGTTCTACACATTTCCTTGTTTTTTCATATGGGTATTTACCCTAAAAAATATTTTCATTCACACTGACCCAATTCACCTTTCTATATGTGATTTGTGGTGGGAAAATGTGCTAACACTTGTACAAGCTATGCTCTCTAAGAGTGTTGTAATTTCCCTACTATTAGTCAGAGAGTCACTGAAGATGAGATCATTTGAATCAACATGAATAAAAACAGCTCCATATTTCCTTATATTAAGGCATTCTAAAGCCCTACTCACATCTTGTATTTTTGTCCCTGCCACACCTAACACTTCTGTGTTTATTATCCTTTCTGCAAATGTATCAGTTCCCCTAATTGATTTTTCCAATTACTAGTATATCATTTCTTACCTGATCTGAAGAATCTCCCATTTCTAATTCAGTAATTTCTATCAATTTGTTCACAAGAATGATCTGCATCACCATTAGTCTTAATCTTCTCAATGTTTTACCACTTATTTCATTTGCAAGCATACCATTCTCACCTAATTCTTTGCACTTCTACAGTATAAGCCACATTGTCAACTTCAGACTTTCTCCTATTTTTATTACACTGATGTTCTGAAATTCTTCCAAGTTCAGTTTAGATTTTTTCCCTTTTAGCCTGCCACTTGCAGCTTTTCTCTGTTGGAAAAATGCTACTTGCTGTAGATGGAGTATTTTGTGATGCAACTATGTTATAATTCTGAGTAATCTGTTTAGTATACATTTTCATTATAGACAATCAATTTTTCCTTCCTAGTTATTTGTTCTTCTCCTTTTCTTACTTTTTTATCGTCTTCTACGTATCTTGAATCCTCCTATCACTGAATACTTGTATGCTGATTTCCAAATATGTCACCAGTAGAATTATGTTGAGTGATCTTTACTAGCAGAAAACACACTTATAAATGCATTCAATTTTCACATCTCATCAGCCCAGTCATTAATATATGTAATAACAGATATCTTTCCTTAAATTGCTGTTACAGTATTCCAAACAGATGGGTTATTTCACCAAATAATCTGTATGTCCAGCTGGGGTACCAAATCCAAAACCTTCCATAGAAACCTACATCTGATGTATGATTTAAGCCCATAGGCATAAGAGTGCATATGAGCAAGTGTAAATCCTGAGACTATTTTACTGTCTGTTCTACATGTGGTTATTGGTACCAGTGGCTTTCACTAGTTCAGATAAATACACCACTGGAGAAACTGCCTTTATTTTTCTCAGTTGCATTGCTGTCAATAATTAGATGTGAGCTAGGGGAAAGTGTGATTGTGATGTGATAGGTAGATTTCCTACAAGGATCTCCACTCCCAGTGCCTTTTCTGTTAAGGTGCAGAGCACAATTACAAAAATTGTATGATCTGTCAATCTTTTGTCCCAAAGACTCTTCAAACTAGACTTTCATCTCTTAATTCCTATATGAAAATTTAGTGCTTTAAGTGCCTCACACAAGCAAAGATGGTGGACCATTCTACCTCCAGAAAAAAATAAAGGCCTAGACCTGATATCATGACTTCACAATCAGATTCAGCTGCACTTGCAGAGGTCTTAGAACCCACAGCATGCCCAACACTTGCCCAGACTCCTGCTATCATAACCCTGCTGGAGGCCAATATGGCATCTGAGGCTTGCACATTTGAAATGACTGAAGCTACTGATAATGACGAGAAGGGAAGGCTGACTTAATTTCCAAAGGAAGGAAAGGCTCCTCATCCAGCTCTCACATTGAAGTTCATCAGGGTCACAGCATCCACATTTAGTAAAAACAACTGTAGCACCAATAAAAGAAAAGAAAAAAAAGCTATGTACTCACCATAACATTCCATGTTTGTAGTTCATCTCACCCTTTATTCTTACATATGGGTTTGGAGCCAATCCTCGGCTCTGACTTGGCCGATTACAAAGCTCGAGGTCTCTACGTTGGCTCATGGCAAGGTAGGTATCCCATAATGCACTAGTAAGAATTCCCAGATCTTGTTTGCTGCTGTCTATAAAAAAGGATAGAAGGTATTTCCACATGGAAAAACAAAGACAAAAGGTCTCCAACTCTAAGGAAGATAGACACTATCTTGTCTCCAGATCATCCAAGGATACATGGACGGGGGTAGGTGGGTGGGTTCATAAGAATGAAGGGCAAGATGGACTACAAACATGGAACATTATGGTGAGTACATAACTTCTTTATGTTCTGTAGTACTATCTCGTCTTCATTCTTACATATGGGACAGCGTCCCTGGCACCTTTTTCTCTGGTGGCTCATGGGAATATACTCCTAAGAGCCGTGGAACCAAAGGAGGCCAAGTCCAATTCGTAATGAGTAATAAAAGTATTAGGGGTAGCCCAATTTGCTGCTGCACATATACTGTCCATTGGAATTCTGGCTTGAAAAGCAGCAGACGTGGACATACATCTGGTAGAATGAGCTTTAATTTTAAACAGGAGTTCTTTGCCATTAGAGGAGTAAATAAAAGATATACAATTTGAAATCCAGTTTGATAACGTTATCTAGGAGACTGGCATACCTTTTCTCGTCTCCAAAGAAGATACAAACAATTGGTCTGATCTCCTAAACTCTTTGGTTCTATGTAGATAGAACCTTAACTGCCTGTGTACATCAAGTTGATGGAACTTATATTTTGCTTTGTTTGAATGATTTGGAAAAAAGACTGGCAGTTCAATAGTTTGATTCATATTAGATTGAGAACAAATCTTGGGGATGAAGGATGGATTAGTGCTAAGGGGAACTCTGTCTCTATGAAAAATCAAGTAAGGAGGTTTGACAGAGTGATTGTAGCTCTGACACTCTTCTGGCAGATGTAATGTCTACAAGGAAAATGGACTTCCATGAAAGTAACTTTAAATCACAAGTATATGAAGGTTCAAAAGGTGGTGAGGTGAGGTTTGAAAGGACAAAATTTAGATCCCAGGGAGATATAGGTTCTTGAAAAGGAGGTCTCAATAAGGTAGTGCCTTTCAAAAATGATCTATACAATCTAAGAGCCATAAGATTAGGTTCATGTTGTCTCAAATGAAAATTGGAGATAGCTGCTAATTGAACTTTGATTGTAGCAGCAGCTGATCCCTGATGAAAACGTTTGGTTAGAAATTCTAACACTAAGGGAATGGAGGCTGTGTATGGATCTATGTTTTTAGCTCATGCCCAGAGAGAAAATCTTTTCCATTTGCTAGCGTACAATTTTCTCGTAGAAGGTTTATAAGAAGACGTCAGAATATGTGTAACTGCAGGGGAGAAATCATGAAGCCTGACTAGGGATGGAAGTGGAGCAGCCTCACTGTCAAGTTGAGGGTGTGGAGACAGGGATGGAACATGCCTGACATATGTGTCAGAATGTCTGGTCCAGAGTCCATGGGTCATCCAGAAGGTAAGGCCTGAGAAAGGGGAACCAAATCTGATGAGGCCAGAAAAGAGTGATGAGAATCATTCTACTTCCCAAGGTCTTTGCTTTTTGGATCACTTTTGATATTAGCGGAAAGGGAGGAATAGTATAAAGAAGTCCCAAGGGCCAATTGTGGATAAGTGCATCTCTCGGTGTCTCCGCTGGAGGGGGGGATAAGGGAGAAGTAGCTGCTGCATTTGGTGCTCATTGGGGTGGTAAACAGATCACAGCAAGGCTGTCCCCATTTGTGGAAAATCTGGTTCATGACTTTCTGATTCAGAGACCACTTGTGAGGCATCAAGATTGCCCTGCTGAGCTTGTCAGCTATCACACTGGTTCTTCTTGGGATATGCGTTGCAACTAGAAAGCATTGGGAAGATATCGCCCACTGCCAAACATGAATAGCCTGTCAACATAGGGGGTAGGATATGGTTACCTCTTGTTTGTTTATATTCCATACCACTGACATATTGCCTGACTGGATTGCTATTGTCCTTAGAGGAAGAAAGTCATGAAGTGCTTGCAACTCTAGTAGCACTGCTCTCATCTCAAGAACACTGATATGCAAGTGAGCCTCATGTTCTTGCCATGTGCCTTGGACTGTCCTTCCTAGATAATGCCCCCCCACCCTATCTGGGAGGCATCCGTGGTCACAGTAGCAACGGGTTGGCGAGGAATGAATGGTCTCCCTATTGTTAGTTGATTGGACTGGATCCACCAACGAAGGTCCTTTTTGCAAGATTCTGTTATTAATATGGGATGAGACAGAGACAGTTGCTGAAGAGACCACTGGGAAAAGAGTAGCCATTGTAGAATTCTCATATGTAGTTTGGATAGTGAAACTAGAGTTATAGTAGAGGCCATGGTTCCTAGAAGTTTGAGCACTGTCTTCACTTTGACTTTGTGTTGGGGAAGCAAGCTGATTATCTGTTGTCTTAGATTTTGTATTCTGTCTGATGGAAGATGAGCCATCATTGCGACTGTGTCTATTTCTGCACCTACAACAGTCACATATTGAGAGGGTGACAAGGCAGACTTTTCCCAATTTATAGTAATGCCTAGCTGAGTGCTGGCTCAGATGGTTGCATCCTTGGCTTGTAGAAGTAGGTGGCTGGTGGTGGCAGTCAGGAGCCAGTCATCCAAGTACGGAAACACTTGGAATCCAAGACATCTCAAGTGAGCCGTTACTACTGCCATGGATTTGGTGAACACCCTGGAGGCTGTGGTGAGACCAAAGGGCAGAGCATGAAATTGGTAATGACTGGCTCCCAGCCGGAAGCGTAAATGACTCCTTGATGCTCTGTCCATTTTTATGTGGTAGTACGCATCTTGGAGGTCTATGGAGCACATCCAATTGTCTTTCCCTAACAGAGGGAGTATAGACTGCAGTGTTACCATTTGGAACTTGGACTTCTTTACTGATTCGTTTAACTTGCTGAGATTCAAAATGGGCCTCCAGTCCCTTTTTTGTTTTGGCACTAAAAAGAATCTGGAGTAAGTTCTGAATCCTATCTGGTCTGTGGGGACGGTTTGGACGACTCTCTTTTGAAGCAACTTTTGGGCTTCTATAGTTGCTTGATCCCTGTGATTGGATGGAACATCTGGGATTTTGTTGGTTAGATGATGTGGAAAAGAGAAGGGTATGGAGTATCCTCTGGAAATTATTCTTTGTACCCACTTGTCTTGTGTGATGTTGTGCCAGGCTTCTGGGTACAAAGATAAGCGACCCCCGACTGGCTCCAGCGAAGCGCAGTCAGGCCCCACTTCAGAAGCGCTGATAGGGACATCCACAAAAGGAATCATGGGCCCCCTGGTTTTGCAGACCCCCCCTGCCTCTAGGGCGACGTCTACCATTACTTCCTCCTCCTCTGCCTTGAAGAAGGAATCACCTTGTGCATCAGGGAAAAATCTCTGAGATTTCTTAAACCACGTTTTTCTGCCTCTCTGATCCTTAGGGTACAGTCTAGATGGAACAGAAAAATGTACTCCCACGGCAGAGAAAGAGTTTTCCCTTCCTGCTCGCATCTGGTAAGTGTGTCTTTTACCTTTGGTCCAAACAGAGAGGAACCGTCAAAGGGGGCATTGATAAATGTAGATTTGAAGGGCTCTGCAAAGTTACATAAGCGCATCCAGGAGTGTCTCCTAAGGGAAACTCTTAAAACCACTGCCCTGCTCATTCCATCTGCTGCATAAGATATCAGCCTCATGGAGGAGTTACCAACGGAGTTTAAGGTAGACAACTGAGCAGTAACCTTCTCAGGGACTCCTTCAGTTAAAGTACCTTGGAGAGTATCTCCTAGCTCCTTTAGGAGATCTCTTTGAAGCCTAGTGAAATGGGTGAGGTAATTCAGTGATCTGAGTGTAAAAGCCACTGAAGAAAAAATATGCTTCCTGTATCTGTCCATCATTCGAGACTCCTTGTTGTTTGGTGGGTGGACAGATGAGGAAGTTTCCGCTAGTTCCTTCTTTGTGGCTGCTGACACCACCATGGCATCTACAGGCACACCTTTGGTCAAAATTTCATTTTCTTTGGGAGCTGAAAGAAATTTATTGGGTCTTCTGGGGACTGGTTCCATGGCATCAGGAGTTTCCCACACCTTTCGACTCACTAAATCTAATAGCTAATCAAAAGGTGGAGACACCCAAGAGGCTGAAGGTTGAGACCCGAAAGCCTTCAGGTACACTGACTCCTCATCAGAAGGGGGTGACAGTGGCCAGCTGCCTTTCTGTTTCGGGATCTCTAGGATATCTACAAAACAGATATCATCAGAGGATGACCTAGGGGACCCTTCTGACTCCTCGAGGTCAGTGTCAGAGATGATGGACTCATCAGGGGAGTCTATCTGCTTCCTCTTGCAAGTTCTCTTCTGAGGAGGTCTCGGAAGACTGGGGGCCACGCAATGGGGGCTCCTGAGGCTGTGGGTCTCTGCTGTCAAGAGAGAGAGAGAGATGGTGCTGAGACAGAGGTCGGAGCTTGAGGGGGAAGAACATCGGTACCCTTGTGTGGAGCTGAAGACCTAGACAGCACATTCCTCATCATCTCGAAGGCAGATGTCTCCGGCTCTGAGGACACCCCTGGTTTCAAGGAAGCAGAAGTAGCCCTCGGCTCCAGAACAATTGGCTCCAAGACAGATGTAGGATCCAAGCTCAGCCGAGTTGGAACACCGAGATGTAGGCTCGGAACTGAAGAAGTTCGGGTCCAAGCATCCCCGTTGGGGCCGGCTGGTGAACTTTGGCTCCTATACACCAAGAATGGCACCGAAGGTGTCGGAGTGGAACTTGGCTCCGTGACAGACAATAGGGGTGCTGGAACCGACGGTTCCACAACAAACAGCAATGATAGCTCTGGCTCTGAAAGACCGACGTGGCTCAGAAGAGGAACAGAAGTAGGTAATATGACCTTAGATGGCTCTGGAACTGATTGGGTCAGAGTTGGCAACAAATTTGCTAGCGCAGACGACTTCAAGAGTCTAAGCACCACTCTCTCGGCATCCTCCTCAGAAAGACTCTTGGAGGATCTGGAAGACAAAGTAGGTGATTGAGATCTCTGTAAAATTGGAGATCTGAGTGTCGGGGACATCGGTAATAAATCTCTAGACCGGCTCTGAGGTATGGGTTCAGTAATTGGCTCTGAAAAAGTTGGGGCCGAAACTGGAAAGTCAATGTCAATAACCTCGACTCCTCTGAAGGCAGAGGAGCCGAAGAGGTAGAAGGTTTGTCTAGTTTAGCAATTTTTTGTCGAGATCCTGATTTAACAGTTGGTGTAGGAGACCGTCTTTTGACCGACTTGACCTTCTCTTTTTTAGAAGAGGGATACCTGGAATGAGAGGATGAAGAGCTGGCTAAATCCTCCTCAAAAGAAGGTTTAAGGAGACCTTTCAAGATCAATTTGTTCTTCCTTTCCTGGAGAACCTGAGAACTAAAGGAGTGGCAAAAGGTACATGTCTCCTGAAGATGTATGGCTCCCAGACAATAAACACAAATACTATGTCTGTCAGTCAGGGACATTTTTTGAGAACATTTAAGACATTTTTTAAAACCCGAAGGTTTATGATCTTTAGATTCTTTAGACATATTGTCACAAACACAATCACAAATATAAACATAGAGGATGATAGGAAGAGAGCAAGGTCCTCTAACTTAAACGGGCCTAGCCCTGCTCAAGAAAACACTACACACAAGGAAAAACAACAGAGGACTTAGTCCTCTAACTTAAACAGACCTAACTCTACTGAGGAAACAACACACAAGGAAAGGCAATAGAGGACTAGGTCCTCTAACTTAAAAGGGCTTATCCCTGAAATGAAGGGAAGGCGAGATAGAGAACAAACAAGCAAGCAACAGACAAAAGCTAGACTAGGTCCTAACTAAAAAATGGGACCTATGCCTAAGAAAAATTTTAGCAATAATTAGCAGAGAAAGAAGGGATAGCAGTGAGGAAAGGCCTGTGGAAGCAACGGCCAACAATTTGCAATAAGAGTTAGAAAACACACTAACTACTACTACTAGGTAACAACTGCAAGTTATTAATAGTAAAGTATTATAGTCAAAAAAGAACCACTATAAAATTTTGAATAGGCAAAATTTCCAACTTAGCCACAGCCAAGAAAGAGAGCACTTCTGAACTTGTAGATGTGGCAAATGAGATCTAGGGATTCTTACTAGTGCATTATGGGATATCTACCTTGCCACGGGCCAACTTAGAGACGTTGAGGTTTGTAATCGGCTGAGTCAGAGCCAAGGATCAGCTCTGAACCCATATGTAAGAATGAAGGTGAGATAGGACTACAGAACATCTTTCCTTCCCCCTCCCAGGTGTCCAAAGAAAAGGAGTGGATGGATTTTTCACAGGACCTATTTAAAGTTCATTATGGCACTTGGGCCACCATCATTTTTAAGGGCCTGCTACCCCTACAGTTTCTCTCTCCACTCTACAACAAAGACAAGTACACCTTTCTTCTAAAGATGGAATTACACTCTGATAAGCACTCAGTCTATTCATCCAGAATCCAACTGACATGCTAAGTGGCACCTGATGATGAAGATGCCATTTCTCCCAAGTCTCCTGTTGAAGAAGCTTCATTTGGAGAACTTACTATGAATATGAGGAAGCGATTTGAATGGGAATTTAACAAATTTCAGTAGTATAAACTCTTGGAATTAGGTACCCCTGTTCCGGTAACCCATTCAGGAGGCTTTTGCATCAACTTCCACTGCACCAAACTACCAGCCTTCTGCTTCAGAAATGCCTGACATGTTTTACAAGGTACATGAAAACTTAAAATTTCTTTACAGAAATCCTGCAGAAGGCCCCCGCTGTATTTTTCATGTTAACAGATAAGTCCTCTAAATTACTACCTGCTGCTAGTGCTCTTCCTTCAGATAAGAACAGCAGGGCAATGAACATGCTGAGGAAAAAGGTTTGTACTTCCATTCTCACCTTTACAGCTCTGAATTATCAGACTCCGGCGACTTGCACACAGATGCATCAAATGATGCATGGGCAATCTGAAAGCTCAGGGGCAATGGCCTGCAAATCTAAGACCAGAACACATCAATCTGAAGGAGATAAGGGCACTTGTTTAGGCACTGTAGATTTTCTCCTATTCTTGGAAACCAGGTCCATTAAAAGTATTCACAGGCAACACACCAATCATGTGGTACATGAATAAGCAGGGGGGAAACCAGATCTTACCCACTGCATTGACTGGCTACTTTGACATGACAGCAGACCACAAAAGCAAACCTATCCCTCCAAGCAGTTTACATGTCTTCACAGGTCAATGTCCTGGCAGACTTTCTATAGGGTTTGGTGAAAGAGCAAGAGAAGATTCCCACACATGGATGCTAAACAGGTAGCTCTTCCTATACATAATCCAAAAATGGGGAGTGCCATAGATCACTTTGCTTCCATCCAAAACAAACAACTTCCACTCTATTGCATTAGGACCTACTGTCCTCAAGCTTGGAAAATGAACACAATGTCCTTCTCTTGGAAAGGGAGGTTCCCATATGCCTTCCTTACACTTCCTCCATTTCCCAAAGTCTAACTAAAGATCCAAAAGGAATGTCCCAAGATCTTACTGGTGACTACCTATTGGCCAAGGCAGCACTGGTTCCCTCTTTTCTCCTACCTACTCAAGAGTCATCATCTGATGCTTCCCTGCACAGTGGACTTGCTCATGCAGCAGAAGGACTCACTACTTCATCATAATCTGTCATCACTTAACCTGACAGTATGGAAGATAGGATTCTAATTCACTTTAGACAACAATTTTCTGAGGACATGCTTAAGGTACTTCAGGAGGCAGGAAAACCTGCTACTGGCAAATCTTACACAGCAAAATGGAAAATATTTACTATATGGTGTCAGCCTAAATATCAGGACCCACTTTAGGCTAATACCGCAATGGTCCTCTCTTATTTGTGTGAGCTGTTACAGTTAGGCCTACCATACTCATCTATTATGGCTCACTTCTCAGCCATATCTAACTAGACTAAAAGTAAAACTGTTCTAAAAGGGTGTACTGCACCTGAAACCTCAAAGGAAAGCTATCCCTCCTGCTCGGGACAACAGGTTTCAAAGAAATTAAAATAATTAGTAATTTAAGTCAAATTGAGTGAGAGAATCACACAAGCAACATGCAAATGAATATTAAATAAACACATTAGTTCCCAGTGCCTCTATCAACTAGAGCCACTGGAGTGATCCCTGGGTGAACTTTTTATTTCCCATCCACTCATCAAGATTTCTCTTGAAAAAGGCCAGTAAGGTGCTCTGCTTGACATGTATAGGAAGTCTATTCCAGGGCATGGGCAGTCTCTGGGTTAAGAACCTGTCCCTCCAGCATGTTCTGTTGATTGTGGTAATGAGGTTGAGGTCTCTGGTGCATGTCGTGTGGAGGGATTCGGATTTCTTTAGATGTAGCGTTTCTAACACAGCTGGGTCAGACATGGCTCTGTAAGTCAAGCAGAGATCGCCTCTTAGTAGACAATATGAGACAGAAAATAGCTGGAGTTTTTTTGAGTCTGTCCATGTTAGACGTATTTAAGGCCTATAATCCTCTTCGTGGGGTACTTTTGTGGCCTCTCCAGCTGTTGCAGGTGTCTAGTGAGGTACATGCCAAATGGGGCATTATACTCTATGACTGGTCTAATGAGGGAAGACTAGAGAGAAATGATGACCTCTTTTTTTCTGGATGCAAAACCCTTGCTAATGAGATGTGCCACATTGGACTTTCTGACCACTATGGCAATGTGGTGGTCGAAGGAGAGGTTGCTGTCAACCTGTGTCCCCAGATCTCTTATAATGCCTTCAGTGTTCAGTGGGCTCCCATCAGTGTGGTAATTAGTGGGAATTGAGTTTTTCCCAAATGGGATGACAACACTTTTGGCATTAACCTTAAGGCCATGGTTTCGACACTAGTCATTGGTCTTAGTGAGGCCTTTCTGTAAGATGTCTGCATCATTTGGGGAATTAATAATGGCTCCCAGCTTGCAGTCATCTGCAAACTTGGTCAGCCAGAGTCCCTCCATATTGGCCTGGACTTCTGAGAAGTAGATGACAAACAGGAGAGGATCCAGGACCGATCCCTGTGGGACTCCACTCGTGACTGATCGGCAGTCTGACATGGAGTCTGCTACTTTCACACTGTGGGTTATATCTGTGAGCCAGTTTGCAACCCACCTAACGATATAGGGGTTGATGCCTAGTTTGGAGAGTTTATCAATAATTCCTGAGTGAGGAATGGTATCAAAGGCCTTGGCCAGATCAAGGTAGGCTGTATGAACTGCCTTACCTTTATCCACAGCTCTGGTGACTGACTCAAAGAAGTCAACCAGGTTGAGCAGGCATGATCTACCTTTCACAAAACTAAATTGTGTGGGATCTAGAGTTTGGTGATCCCCATTATCCTAGTTAATTAGGTCCATGATGATGCTCTCCATAGCCTTACATATCAGACTCATCAGGCTAATGGGTCGATAAATTCCAGGGTCTGTAGTCATTCCTCCTTTATGGACAGAGATGACTGTAGCAATGTGCCAGTTGGTAGGTACAAAGCCTGAGGCGAGTCTGTGAGTGAACAGGGCACACAGATGTGCCAGTTCACTTTGTAATTCACATAGAACACAGACATGGATGTTGTTGGGTCCCATGGAAGCTGTATTCTTGGCCTTGGATAATGCAGCTTTAATCTGTGCTGCAGTAATGCTGGGTGCCTGGCATTCTTCTGGTATTGAGACTGATCCTTTGGGGGAAGGGGTAAAGTTGGCACTGAATCTGTCGAAAAGTAAGTTGCCAATATTTGTTGGCTCAGTATAGGAGGTACCATTCTGCAGTAACTCAGAGCAAATCTGGGTATTGCCGTGGAGATTCTTGATATAACTACAGAAGGCTTTGTGGTTGTTTTTAGTGTCTGCCACAATTCTGCCTTCATAGCTGGCTTTGGATGTTTTTGATGAGGAATCTCAACTTTTTGTTGAGGCTAAGGGAATTTTTCCAGTCTTGGGACTTCACCTTTTTCTGCATCAGTTTCTTCCTTCTGTTGTAGAGTTTATTAATGGCAGGAGACCACCAGAATGGCTTCCTTTTTTGGAGGAGAGAGTCTTGGTTCTGTTGGGTATGGCAAGTTCCATGCATTTATGTATGTGTTTGTACAGTGTATTGGTGTATGATGCGGAAGTATTTTCCATTGGCATGGGTGCCGTGAAGTTAGCCACCTCTGTTTTTAGTAGTCCAAAGTCAGCTTTGGAGAAGTTTTTATGGTGGATACCTTTGTGGGGGGGAGGGGGGGTTAGATGTGGATTTCTGTGGTGATTAGTTTGTGGTCGGATCTAACCAGAGAGGAATTGACTACTGGTGTAGAGCAATGGTTGCCCATGTTAGTAATAACCAGGTCAAGGATGCTGCTTCCTCTAGTAAGAATGAGCTGGTGCAGGGCATTGGAATTGATGAAGTGTTGGGCCAGTGCATTTGTGCATGAGTAGTTTTCCCAGTTGATGGAGGGGTACTTGAAGTCACCTAGTATGAGTGTGTTGGGTTGGATCTTAATAGTTTCCAGGGTGCTTAGGAATGTGGAGTGAGAGTCTTGGGACATGGTTGGGGAACTATAGCAGGCTAAGACCTGAATCGCCGTTTTACCCAATGTTAGTTGTACCTGAAGTATCTCAGATGCGTTATGCTACGCTACTAGTCTGGAGTTGTTTATATCCTTTATGAATATGGAGACACCACTGCCTTTGGAGCTTCAGTCCATGTTCTGGGGCTGAAAGGTGTGGAATGAGTTATAGCCTGGTAGTGCAGGGGTGCTTTCTGCTGCTTTAAACCAGGTCTCTGTTACAGCACAAATGTTGATGTTCTCCATTTTGAGGAGTGCTTCAAGTGAGTGCATCTTGAGATTTAGACTTTAGCGTTGAGCAGCATGACTCTCAGACTGCATTTATTTATAGCTGTTACAATGGTAATTTGGTCTTTGGAACACCGCCTAAAAAAGGCACTATAGGGGAGGCAAGAGCCTTAGCCAGTACCCGGAAACCCAGGGGTGAGAGATGCAGGCCATCTCTGGCAAAGTAACTTAATTACAATAAAAATGTAAAATAAAATACCTGCTCAGCTTAGCAATGGTACACCTGTTATTATAAAACAAAACCGCAGCAGAAACCACGTTGAACTTAGCGCTTTCACCCAACACTGGGCATCATCAGAGTTAACGTTGACATTACAAACCTCAAATTTATACAATTAAAATCAAACATTTGATTACCTCATTTTCTGTTTCACCAAATGCTAATCAATGCATTAAAACCTATGACTGTTATGTATATTCCTGCAATGTATACACTTCATAAAACACTGTATGCCAAACAATTCTTATGTATTTATAAACTACAATGAAAAAATAAATAAAATGTAAAATATAAAATGCGTATAAATAGATTTGTGTCAAACAACAATCTCCCACAACTAAACCTACTTAATAATGAGGTGATAAAGTGAAATAAAACAATTCAATAACTATTAATAACTAATAACCAGCAAGAAGCAGGACATGAATACAGATTGTTGTAGTCCCTAAATAATAGTTGCTCTTTTTTTTCAAAATGCTTTGATAAAAAATAAATCATTAATTCCTAGGGGTACATGGGCATTAAGTCTAATCTGGCACTCCGTTTCCCGGATTTCTACGTGCAATTTAGCATCTCCCTCTCTTTCATTGATTTTGATCCTATCAAATACAAAAAATAATTTTTTTTTGAAATTTATACAACTAATACTGTGTGTGTACAATGCACTGCCTTCTTTCTTGTTCTTTATATCATGCACATGTTCTGAGAGCCTGTCCATGAGCTTCATGACCGTTTTCCCAACATGGAATGCCAGGCATCCTGTACAAGATGCAATACAGAAAACATAACTTGTGTCACAGTTCCATCTGCCAGGACATTCAAGGTTTCTCTCATACCCCAGGAATAGATATGTAAGGGCCATCATTGATATATTTGCAACATCTACAAAAGCTACATTTTCCCATATGTGAGCTATATGTACTCTGTCTTACTTGCTGACCTGCCTCAAGTAACTCTTAAATTTCTTCCTCTACTGAAAGTTGTCTTTGGTCTCATACCCAACTTTAATTTTAAATTATCGAATACGCCCTCCCAAAACATATTTAGTCTAGAAATGATCTCCTGGGCTTGTTCATTGAACTCAATAACCATCACATTATGTCCAAAGTCAACTACCTCATCCCTGTGTAAACTCTGACCATTGTTTTTGTTTTAAAATGGGGATAAATCCACCTTTCCTATTTCTTACAACTTCCCTCTTTATCTTGGACAAAAATGGGATGGGGTATCCCCTGTCAATAAGCATATCCACCAACTTATTCAGTTCCAATAGAAACCTATCATCCTCACTAGTCAATCTAGACAGTCTCACAATCTGTCCCTTTGCTACACTTTTCTTGTGCTGTAAGGGGTGGCAGCTGTCAAATCGTAACAGGAAGTTGGAATATGTTTGCTTTCTAAACATAGATGATGTGATAGTATGACTTACAATATCGCTTTTAACAAGGATGTCCAGGTAATCGATTTCTATATCACTAATCCTAAATGTAAACTTCAAAAATTCAGTTGTCCTACTCAAATAATTCACAAATTCCTGAGCCTGTTCAGCTATACCTTTCCAAAGAACTAGAATGTCATCCAAAAAACATAGGTAACATTTAATTTGGTCTTGATAAACTGAATTGAACACAAATCTTGTCCCACATTCTGCCATGACCACGTTTGCAAATACTGGTGCGCATTTAGTGCCAATGGCCACCCCATTTTTTGACGGAATGATTCCCCTTCAAAGAACACAAAAGTTGTTAAACGATACTAGCTCCATGATCTCAACCAAAAAAATTCATTCTTGTTTGTGCAAGCCTTCCCATGTTCTTAAGTGCCTGTCTGTAATACTCCAGGCCCAGATGATGTGGAATAACACCAAACAAATTTATAACATCGACCGCTAGGAATATGTAGTCCTCCCTCATGTTTATATCCCTCAAAATTTTGAGTATATATTTTTTGTCCTGTAATACATGTTTTGAATAATGGTCAATGTATGCAACCAGGGGTTCCATTTTAGATTTTCTAGCAGAAACTATGGGTTGAAGGGGGGGGGGGGGTCCACACTCTTGTGAATTTTTGGTATCCTGAACATAATCGGTATAATCGGAGTACTTATCATGAGATAATCCAGTTCCCCCTTGGAAATGACCCCTTGAAAAAGGAGTCTTGCAAAAATAAGTCAATCTTCACGTATGCTCTATGTACTTCATTTCGGGATACCCCCTCATACGTAACCATGTTGTTCAAAACAGTGAACATTTCACTGACATAATCTAGTTGACTCATAATGATGAGACCCCCACCTTTATCAGGTTTCATGACCCTATAATCCCTGGACTGAATTAGTTCATTCAAACATTTCCTCTCCTGCTGTGTTAGGTTGTGTTCTTTTGGGATGTTAGTGCTACAAATCATTCTAAATCCCCCCTCACAGGCACGTTCAAATGCCATAACCACGAGACTGTTAGGGGGAATAAAGGTACTTGTTCTTTTTAAACCCACTTCAGATGAACTCTGTGTTGTATTGTTTCTTGCATCAAAAATAAATGTAGATTTAATTGCCTAGTGAACAATTTTAAGTTAACAATTAAATTTTTCATGTTAATCCTATGGGTGGGAACAAAATTAAATGCCTTACATAACACTTTCAGATGCATTTCACTGATATCCAGGTTACTCAAATTGTAAAGTGTAAAACCCTGATGTTCAAGAATGCTAGCAACCATAGTCACAGGGTCCCGGTTAACCATAGTATTGGTGTTGGACTCTCCTTTGTCATCCTCAACCAACATGTCATTCAACATGTCTGAGTCCCATAAATCCACCATATTTTCATTGTTGTCATTTAACATGTCCATTCTAGTATCAAAATTCATATTAGTTGTAATTATTATATTTTCTACTGGAAGTACAGCTGCATTTTCAACCATATTTACAAGCCTCATTTGCATTACATTCACATTTTCATTTGCATGCTCTTCTAATACATTTTCATCTAATACATTTTCCCCTTCCCTCTCCCCTCCATGTTTGTTGGTTGATTTGCCAGTAATTGTTCCCTCTCCAAGCCTGTTGGCCCATTTTTCAAATGCTCTGAGCGTCGTATCTGGGGTGAATTAGATAAAAAAAATGTTCACCATGCTTTTCATTCACATTGTCATCATTACTAGTCATATTGTCACCCCTATCACTTTCCCCGCTCACATGAGCAGTGGCATTCATATGTACTTGGGCCTCAGTTTCTTGTCCACATGGAGGTGTTGTCGGGTAGGCTTTTTTATTGGTATAATCCTTAGCATCATTATTCAGTTTGTTGAATTTCCTATTAACATTGTCCCGCTTATATATGTCCAAGTCAGAAAACACTTCATGAAATTGCTCAGACATATGGTCAAACAAAAGATAATTTTTAATACTAGTATCTAATTCCAATATGTCTTTTTTAATTGAAGCCAACTTATGCTCATTACCCTTAATGATGATCCTCATCAGTTCGAAACCTGTAGTGTCAAATAACTTCAGTACTTCCTGGTATTATAATGAACTTGCTGTTATCCCATTTGGGAATTTCCAAAGGCACAAACCCTTTGGTACCTGCCTCATAATGATAGATTTATGTAGAAATTCGTTATCAATCTGGAGCGCTTTGTGTTTCTTACAAAGACGCTCAAAATTGGAAATTTGAGAACTTAAGGTGAGCATTTGGCTGTTTGCATTGATAGCCGGCAGCCTGTAATCCAGCTTTGGTGTTTGGAATAGTCCATTCACATCTCTATGCATAGAGGGATTGTTTGTTAGGTCCTCATTCATTCTTCCTGGAATGTCACCGACCATACGAGTTTCATCAACCATAGGTGTGTGGAGGGTGAACATGTCCCTCTGGGAATTGCTAACCACATCAGCTGTTTGTTCCTCATGACTGGTATCCAATTTCCTCAACAAATTCTGTACTGCTGCTGTTAATTCTCGAATGAGAGTTTCCCTAGTGGTGTCTCCCATTAACACTGCTTCCGGGTAAACCAAGAACCAAAGAACATCACAAAATGCACAGTAACAATTACAATAAAAATAAATACCCACTCGGCTTAGCAATGGTACACCTTTTAGTATAAAACAAAACCGCAGCACAAACCACATTGAACTTATTGCTTTCACCCAACACTAGGCATCATCAGAGTTAACGTGGACATTACAAACATCAGTTTTGTCTCCCATTCCGCCATGACCACATTTGCAAATACTGGTGCGCATTTGAAAGAGGGGAGATCCTAAATTGGACATAGAAATCAGGGAAACAGAGTGACAGATTAGACTTAATGCCCATGTACCGCAAGGAATTAATGATTTTATTTCTATCAAAAACATTTTGAAAAAAAAGAGCAACTATTATTTAGGGACTACAACAGTCTGTATTCATGTCCTGCTTCTTGCTAGATATTATTAATTATTATATTGTTTTATTTCACTTTATCACCTCATTATTCACTAGGTTTAGTTGTGGGGGATTATTGTTTGACACAAATCTATTTATACGCATTTTACATTTTATTTATTTTTTTCATTGTAGTTGTTTATAAATACATAAGAATTGTTTGGCATACAATGTTTTATGAAGTGTATACAATGCAGGAATATACATAATCATAGGTTTTAATGCATTGATTATCATTTGGTGAAACAGGAAATGAGGTAATCAAATGTTTGATTTTAATTGTATAAATTTGAGGTTTGTAATGTCCATGTTAATGCTGATGATGCCCAGTGATGGTTGAAATTGCAAAGTTCAACATGGTTTGTGCTGCGGTTTTGTAAAAGGTGTACCATTGCTACGCTGAGCGGGTATTTTATTTTTTATTTTTATTATAATTAAGTTACGGTGAATTTTGTGCTGTTCATCTCTGGCAAAGCATCAAGGTCTGTCAGTCATGTCATCCCAAGCAGACAGATACTGGATCCCTTTAGAATGACACTAGAAACTTAGCCAACTGTTGAAGTCAATCATTTTCTGTTTGTACTGTGGTATCATTCTGGGCAATGGTAGGATGCTGCCCAGGGGCTAGGGTCATACCTATCTGAGAGCTCCACCATGTCTCTTTTCATGTAGTCCAGGGAACTGCATCTCGGGTCATTCACACCCACATGGACAATGATAGAGTCATGCTTGTACTTGCTGTGGAGTGACCTGAGTGCATGTGTTATGTGTTGGATTCTGGAACCTGATAGACAGCTGACTGTTACCTTCTCCTTATTCAACCTACTGAATCACCTATGATTATTGTACTGGGCAAGCTGTTTTGCCTTAGGGGCTTAGGTTGAGGGGGCACTCTGTGTAGGTAAGTTATGTGTCTTGTGATTTGTGCTGTGTTGGGGTGGTCAAGTGCGTTTCTTCCTTGGAGGTCTCTGCTATTTGGGTAGATTTCTATTGAGAGCCTTCACGAAGGTGGGTGTGGTTTGTGTTTTTATGTGAGGGCTGTGATGGTATGAGTTCTGGTGGGCTATGTTTTCCATGTGGTGTGGTGCAGGTATTGACATTCTCCTCTTGACCAGCTATTCTGGTCTTGGCTGGAGAGTGCATGGCTTCCAATTTGGAGATATAAGCACATCTCTCAGAAGTCTGTATGTTGGGAGGTAAGAGGAGAGGGTTGTCCGTGTACATGAGGCAGTTGCTACACTGCCTCAGAAAGCCCATGTTCAACGGGTTAATAGGAGAAAGCACAGGAAACTGACCTTTAGACATGCCAGGAGGGATGGTCATCATTACTAAATACTGGAGCTGTTTCCTATAGCTTGTGGTTGTACCACATTATAACAGTAATAAATAAAATATAAATCAAAATATATCTCCTATCAAGCAGTTGTACACTAAATCACAAACTATCACTTGATGGTTTCAGATAGGCAAACTCTAACCATCCCAAGGGCTCTACCTGCAGTCTATTCCCTTCCTCCAAGGAACAGTGAAAATCAGAGGTAAAACATAAAATATAAATCAAAATAAATCTTCTCCTACCAAGCAGATGCACAATAAAACACAAACCAACACTGGGATTTAAGATAAGCACTTCCATTTCATTAAGAATTGTTAGTATCTATAAATGTTTCAAGTTTTACTGTCTGTGGTTGCCATTCATATGCATGGTTTGCAATCATATAGGGCTTATGCATAGTCCAACCCACATACGAAAGCTCTGCATGATTCCTAATGGAACTTTGTGTGCAGTAGAGTAGCCGTTTATACACTTCTACATACCTGGAGGTGTCCAGGTACAGGCTGATATTCAAATATGGATACACAGCTTATGCTGCTCCAGTAGCATAGAGGGATAAAGCCCTAACTAAAGCCAAGCTGACCTGGCTAATGGCTCAAGTAACTGATGGAATGGAGTGATGGGGATGTCAGCCACTGGTGATGCTCCCTAAAGGGGAGGCATAGTCCGAAGTGTGGAGTTTCTCTTGGCTGAAACCAGCAAGCATGGAGGCAGCAAAACGGAAAAGTGAGTAAGGCATCTAAACTCCAGATGGAAGCACAGATGGCCAAGCCCCCAGGATGCTTTAAGATCCACAAGCATCTTGGGAAACACTGAACAGGCCTGGGGGATTATGAGAAGGGTGGTAAACCCAGGGTGGATGTAGGGCACTGGGGGCTGGGGAAACACAGCTTGGTCAATGTAAATAATGAAGTACAGAGTGGAGGTATTGCCAGATTATGTCTGTACAATTGTGGAATAACCACAGATAAAACAGGATTAATAAACCTGATTCACTTTATTAGTGATATTTTGCTTGGAATACACTGGCAGAGCAAAAGTATCACCAGTATATGATGTGTTAGTACACATAATTTATTGAGGGATGTAAAAGCACATTCTTATGTGGAATACAGTACAGATAAGCACTGTAAACTAACTTTTTACTGTCCTGCCTCCAACATTGTTACATCAGCAAGTTCCCTCCAATAGAAACACTTCAGACACCAAATTCTGCAATTTACATGTTAATAAAATGATTTCTACTCTGCCACTATGGCAATAGAGACAGAAATAATTGTGAATGTTTCCTTGCTTTGATAGAGGAGGGAATAGACTTGTTGGGTGCTACTGTTCCCCACATGTTCATTTAGTTTTGTTTTTCAGTCTTGTCACAGGAAAGAACTATTAAATGGGATGGCCAAAATGAAGCAGACAAAGTAAATGTAGGGAATCTGTACAAGGTACCAGTGCATCATGCTTCTTTCACCAGCAGAGTTGAACCAGATGTGATACAGCCAGAAAAAAAAAAACATACCACATCTATAGCATGGCATCCCTCAAGGCAAAAGAACATGGAGTTTCACTCCCAAACTAGTGTTTGCTTGTAAACAGCATCTGCCACCGTCACCAGCATGGTCAACTGACAGAATCACAATGTATGAAGAGAATTCACTTAATATTAACTCACTGTCTCTCATGTACAGACTAACAGACTGACCCACTGGTCCTTCAGCACTTACAGATGGCATCAACAGCATGCTGATCAGTTACCTGTACACAGATGGCACTTAGTATGCTAATTGGTTACCTCTCCTCAATTTATTCATGCATAAGGAGGCATCAGTTCTGAGTATACAATAAATAATGCTTTGCAATACTATATGCATTCTATGTGGCTGCCTTTATCAGAGTTGTAGTGCTCTTCTAACAACCCATAATGTAGGTGTAGCTGTAGCTCCACTTGAGAAAGAAGCACTGACAAGACTGGAGCCACCTTTTTTCCGGCTTGCCTTCTTGTACCAAAAAATGCATTTCAGCGCCACATTTTGCAGAGTATTATACTGCTGCAATTTGCGTGGTGTCCCTTGAGTAGCTGGAATGTCCAGGAAAAATAGCTCCAGAAATGAGAAAGAGTTACTGAAAATAATACTTTTATACGTGCTTTCTGTCAGTGTTCCAGAATAATAAAGGAATGATTTGTGAAAATAGTATAAAAGGACTAACTGATTGTGACAGAACTCAAAAATTAATGTTCCTTAACTTTCAAGAAGGCCTGTTATGGATCTCAAGACAGTAAATGTCCCTCTTCAAGACTTATAGCTCTCATGTCCATCTTAGTGAAGTAGCAGCTACTATAAGATGTAAACATACCTCCAAAGTGAAAAACTTTTTCTGGTATTCATTAATGGTCTCTGCTTCCATAATGTGCGAATTTGCGATTCAGACATGTTAGCCACTACGAAGTTACTATTGCCTAATTTAAATATCTCTGACATGTATTTATTATCACAATTTGCAAGATGTGATAGGAAACTGCTGCTCCTGTAGTCAGTGCATCCTCCCAGTCACTCTCCCACACATGTACAAACCACAATCACCATACCCATCCCTGTTCTGTCCCCCACCCTACAATAAAATGTCATTATGGCACATATCTAGTGTGGACTGTTGTCTCATGAATCCCCCTCCTCTGCTGTTGGTGCCATTATGGCACTTACATTTAAAGTAATCTCTGGTGTGTAATGAATATCCCCATACTGCTATGGCACTTACATTTAAAGTAATCCCTGGTGGCTAGTGGACCCCCCCCATCCCCATAGTCATGTTAATGCCCATATATTATTTCACTGATGTGTTCGCCGTGGTGTCCAGTAGCACCCCCAACTCCCAGATTCCCATACTATGGTTGAGAGAGATAGCTGAACATGGTCTTTTGGTCATGCTCCACACAGTGACATGATAAGGACAGTCAAGTGATTTCTTGAATCACTCTGCATGTAGATTTCTCACTAGATGTGGTTTTGGGGGAGACTGCACATAACCAATTAGCATATGCCTCTCCCCTGGACTACCTCATTAGCTTTCAGTATGGCTGTAGTGCACATTTGTGTAACAGCATCATGTAAAGGTGGTTGCTGAACCGCAAAAACGTACTGTGATGTGTACTGGGAGGTGTACACATCACAGTACCTTCTTGAAGCCCAGACTTCATGTTTACTGAAACTAGATATTCATAAGGAAGTGATCTTAACAGTGTACAGCACTGCAAGAGTTTAAATCCCAAACTGGCACAGGTACCATTCTGAGAAGGTTAGTATCAGGCACAAAATATTCAGATGGTAATAAAGGTGTAGGCAACTGCTCGCAACTTGGCCAGTGTGTTACCAGACCAACCTAATGACCCTCACAGAGATGATTGCTAAATTGGTTGAAAAAAGGAGCCTGGTAAGCCATCAGTGGAATGCTCTATCACAGCATGCAAAAAATCTTTTTTACTGTGTTGAGTATAGTAGCATATTTATTTGCCTCAATGACACACAGTAGAAGTTTGGGATTATGCCTTCCTATAGCTAGTGCTCTAATATCGGCAGCATTATAACAGGCTTCAGATTTCTTTTATATATACATTTAGCCTTGCACAATAGTTTTAGACCCAAAGTAATAACTGCTGCCATCTGACATATTAAGAAATATATCATATTATAGTTGGTCGGACCCATATTAGCTTATAGATCTACTTCAATAGATTAGGTTTTCTAAATGAAAAACACCATAATCACCAGACTATATGACTGGAACCGGCAAATTGCTGAAATGCGGAAGATCGAATGTCAGAATATTGAATATGCAGTGAATTAGTGCAGTACATGAGTGCGTATACCTTTAAGTAGATGTACAAAGCAAGTGGTTATAAAAAAAAAAAAAAACTTGGACAACATGGCTGACATAACGTACGTCAGTCCGGGCAAAGTAGGAGCAGTGTATAGAAATAGAAAATGAAAAAAAAGCGGCGTGTATGTTTTTTTTTTCCATTTGTGAATATGTTTTATGGAGATTGTAGTACAGGAGAGATTGGAAAATTTACCTTTCCCCTACTGTGGTGCAACCTTGGAGTTAGTATATTTAAGTTATAGGGGGTGTGGGGATGAAGCCCCCCCACATGGGCAGTGCAGGGGGGGGCTTGCCCCACTGCATACAAGTGTACATTGCTTTATTTGGAGGGAGTGCTGTTCTGGAGTTCAGGTAATTCATGGTCAGTGTTATGCCTTCTCAGCATTTTGCCTGTTCAACATTATGGTCTTTGGCAGTTAGAAAACTCGATCTACTGAAGTAGATCTCAGCTCACACATGACACTTGAGCACCTTACCTTTTAAGAGGACTTTCAGGATGAGAGGAAAATCTAGAAACCTATTACCTCAGTCTAGAAAGAAGCTTCTTTGACACTACATAATATTGAACATAGATAGACTGGTAGGTATTGACAGCTGCAGATAAACCCAGTATGGACAATGCTGAACACAAACACCTGAAGCTACATTCATAGTGAAAGTACATTGGTTTATAAGTTAACTTTCCATGTGGTATGTTTGTTTTTATCCATATACCATGCTCCATGACATAAATTAATCATTTTGCACATCAGTTACCTGCTATCCCCTTGTCTATTTACATAAAATAAGGTTGGAGGTTTTCAGCTGATGTCCCTCTGTATAACTGTTGCAGTATTCTTCACCTTAGGGATCTCTTGCCAAGAACATCTCAACGTCCAGCCAGTACATCAAAACTTTTAGATCTTGTATGTGCTGTATGTCCCACATATGCTCCTAGTACAGGATGTAGGGCATAAAGGTGACATATGGATGCAGATACCCAGAACTTCTTTGCTACTAGTCCAAACACCATCATCCCTCATCGATCTGAATGCCCTTTGCTGTGCTGAGTGCCCCATTGGGGTCCTTTTTCTTTTTACTATTGGCCTTGTTTTCTTTAGATTACCAGGAGTTCATGTCATCCAAGAAGGGAATATATCAGTGTAACAGGCAGATTCCACATAAGGATCATCACAAACAGTGTCTTTTTTGTTTGGGTGCTTCCCAAAACCTCCTGTAGTATTTGTAAAGTATTTGTGCCTAAAGCTCTTAGAAGCTAGTTGTTTTCCCAGGCCATCTATCTCAAGAATCAGACGCTTAAACAGTTATCCCCAGGTAACGTGGCTAAATCAACTAACCATTAAGTATTTATGTTAAGTAAGAAGGCTGCCAAGAAATTACTGCCAGACTCCTTGGCTGTACAGGCTCCACCAGATATCTCTCGAAGTGAGTGATAGCTCTGTAGGCCACCCTGTGTTAACTTCAGATTCCTCTGCCACAACCCTGTCAGAGGCCAGCATGGATCCTTCCTTTTGTACATCCTTTGAGGCTTTGCAGGCATCTGCCCCAGATGTCGAGGAGGGAACCACAGTTGATCATCTTGGAGGGTCCTAGAGGCATTCCACAGATTCTGGTCATGGAAGAGATTCTGGGTACTCTTATTGAATCTTGTCAGGGTTCAGAACTTCTGGTATTTATTAGGGCTGACATCCCTACCAAGAAAAAACTAGAGAGTAAACATACTTCTGTACATCCCAAGGACCCTCACAGGGAATATCAGGAGTTTACTCTGGGCCTGTTTAATGCTTTAATGAAATGAATCCTCCCTAAGGGGTTTCTGTCCCTACTCCTGCTTGGAATTCTTCTCCTTCCAATACCTCTAAAGAACCTGATTCCTCAGATGAGGATTTGGAGTCTGATGAAGGGTCCTTGTCTTATTCTTCCCAGATGCCTTTTCCTTTGGCTTATGGGTCTGCTGAAGAGGAACCCGTTAGCCCTGAGTCTCCTTTGGAGAAGTTGTCCTTTGGGGAGACAGTAGCCAGAATGATAGAATATTTTAAGTGGGATTCTTCTCATGTGTCTGATATCCAGACGAAGTATTATAAGTTGCTTCAGATGGACACTTCTAAACCTTCTGTAATACTTTGTGTTGGCTGCTTTGTTAGACACCATTCTAGCTGCCTCTAAGACACTTGATTCTCAACACCTTACTCCAAAGAAACCTGGCAAGTTCTATAAGGTTCCTGAGAATTGTCAATTCCTACTTAAGTATCCTTCTGCTGACCTTACTGTGGTGCCAGTCTCCTCTGACAAGCCTTATAAGCTTTTGCCCTCTTCCAAGCTTCTGACTTTGGATAAGGATACAGGGCAATGGAGATGATTGGAATGAAGGTCTATACTGCTTTTATGTTGGCCTTTAGGGTCATCAATTACCAAACCCACAGGCCTTAATTGTCCAGGCTTGTCTGTTTATTTCTGACCTCCCTGACTTTGAAGGAAGTCTTCTACTTTACCTATGTTGGGTTCAACCTCTCAGGTTGCTTGTCAGGCTATTAAGTGCAGCTATGATACTGCTGATGCCTCTTCCAGAGCTGCTGCTTTTGGGTCTGTCATGAGGCGTTACTTTTGGCTTCATCTGCAGTCATTACCTGAAGCATTAAGGCCAAGTTGCTGGATGCTCCTTTGGATAATAAGAATCTCTTCAAGGAAAAAGGTAATGCTTTGCAGCACCTTAAACATATTTTTGTGTCTCCTATCCCTAATTTCCAGAGAAACTATCCTACTAGGTCTGCTTTTCTTCAAAGGCAACCTCATCAGGCCACTAAAGGTAGGAAGGGTGGTTCCTTTGGCTCATAAACCTTCTTTTTCTGACCAGACTGCTTCTCTTTCACATTTTGCCCTCCCAACCCTCAGCCAGGTTCCAATGTCCCTTCAGCTCTCCCTCTGTCTTCCAAACTGGTGACTCAGCACCTCAGATTCTTGGGTTCTGTCCGTCATCACTCAGGGTTATTTCACGGTGTGGAAATCTCTCCCTTCCTTTTCAGGGATCCCTCAACCTCCTCTGGAGCAGCTTCTTCTTTTCTCAGAGGTTCTTGGGTCCCTGGTGGACTAGGGAACTATTTAGCCTGTTGTTCCTTCCCGAGATAGAAAGGGGTTTTACTCCAGAATGTTCCTGGTTCCGTGAAAGGAAGGCACTTGGAGGATCTCTCCTTGCTCAACACCATTCTCAAGCTCCTTTCTTTTTGGTTGCTTTCTGTTCAAACCATGTTTCCTCTGTTGCTGGCCAGGCTTTTCTGGGTTCCTTGGATCTCACATATGTTTATCTTTATATTCCTATTCATCCCTTTTCAGGAAGTTTTTAAATTTCTCTGTTTCTTTCTCTCATTTTCAGTTCTCTGCTTTGCCATTTGGCATCTGTACTGCCCCAAGGGTATTCACAAAATGCCTAGCTCCTGTAATTGCCTTTTGCAGTCACCAAGGCATTTAGATTTTTCCTTATTTAGGTGACCTGTTGATTCAGGCACCTTCTTCAAGCTGCTAGGCTCTGAAGTTCACCATATCTCTCCTTCAAAGTCTGGGGTTCACTATCAAATAACAAAGTCAGTCTCTTCTTCCTCTGTCTGCAATTCTAGCCAGAGAGTTTCTTTGGGGCCTAGGATTCATGGCCTCTTCTATTCCAGTGCTTACTCTTGCAAGACTGTATATGCGGAAGCTTCAGTGGTATGCCAAGTCAGTTTTGTTTCAGCATTGCCACTCTCTGGATTTCAGAGTGCCTCTCCTGCCTTGTTTCAAGTGGGAATTGGGAGTGGTGGATTCAGCAAATTACCCTCAACTCAAGCCTGCCCCTTCAGCCTCCAGTTCCTTCTCAAGAGCTGTTCACTGATGCCTTATACAGAGTGAGAGGCTTCCTGAGGTCATCTAAAAGTTCAGGGCCTCTGCCTCCCATCAGAAGTCAGACAGTATCAATATCAAAGAGAGGAAAGCTCTGTTTCTAGCCCTTCAGGCTTGTCACCCCATGTTCTCTCCAGGCCCCATGAAGGTTTACAGAGACACCACAGTCATGTGGTATGTCAACAAGAGGGGTCACAAAGTCTTACTTTCTTTGTCAGATGCGGCTTCAGGCCTGGGATGTAGCTATCAGTTAGCTAATTCTTCAGGCAGTGTATACTCCTTCACATCACAATCTAGTGGCACACTCTTTGAGCAAGTAAAAAACAGGCTCATGAAAGATGCTTAACAGAAATTGTTTCTGGACAACGTTAATTGGTGGAATATTCCTTAGGTAGATCTTTTTGCCTCCCCTCTGAACAAGCAGCTCCTCTCTTCTGTTCCAGGGTGTCATGCCATTTAGCATGGAAGATGGGCAACCTTTCTTTTCCTTGGAATGGGATATCTCTCTATGCCTTCCCTCCTTTTCCTCTATTTTAGTGCAATTTCCCTTAAGAGCACACAGAGACCACAGTCAGTCCAGGGATGTTTTTTCTCTCTCTTCCTTCAGATCCCCAATAAGACTCTCTACTGGCACAACTCTAGAGTTGAGATCTCAGCTAAGTGACCAAGCCAAGACCTTCAGCACTCTCTCTGTCCAACCAGTGCTTTGTGCCCCTGCTCAAGTAGCTGACACACTCTGAGGTTTGATATATACACACGCATGCACACACACCCTTGGGAGAGGCTGGCACAGGTTTACTATCTATGCCCTCTTCTGCCCAGACTATAAGGTAGTTACAACTGCCAGTCACTATTTATCAGCTACTTTAGGGCCCTTAACAAAGGGTGCCCAATTTTACTGTGTAATGTTAATACTAATACAAATGGTAGTTTGACCAAGAGCAAGGCTATTAGTAATGGCTCACATGCTGTCACAAAATAAATATGAAAGTACTCTCAAAACTTAAATATCTCTGCACAGATCAGCCCCAATGAAAAGTTTAAATATATTTAATAATAAATAATAAAAGAAGAATACTAAATATATATTCACAGTGACATCATAGTTCCAAACCACAAAAAATATTTAAAACAACACTGTAGGACGGTCTCAAATAAAGAAAAATATCTAAACTAAACTTTGCTATATTCCTGACTGAATCTAAGAGAATTATACTATAACCTAAGAACTTACTAATACAACAAGGCAGATTTTTGTGGTGAATGGTTCTTGTCATGTCCAATACTGAATACAGAATGTTCTGTATCACTAAGAGGCTTCTCAAATTAATATCTAAAATGTTACTGCTCGGATTGCTTGCAGAATTACATCATTTCTGGTCATCTGACTTCTAGTTCCCAGGCCAAAAACCCCATTGCTAGAAGCTGGCAGCATTTAGCATCTATCTGTAAATTATGCAGACAAGGGCTATTCCTTATATCTTTGGCAGATGCTGGAAGTAATAAAACAATTGTATTTCTTCATGTTTCAAAAGTAGCAATTAGTTCACTCCAAGGACAATACAGAAAGCTTCCTAGCACAGACTCTGTGTCTCTAGCTGCATTGGAAACTCGAGAGGTATCCTCTTTACTGCATCCTATAAAGTAATTTAATTTCAGATGTTTTTCTAAAGTTTACTAGACTGAGGTTAACCTTCTGTATCCCAGTTTCCACTGTTAAAATATACACATTTAAACAGTTACAATAGTGCATGTACATTTCTGCCCTCTTCCAGTAGGGCACACTGTGGATACATTTTAAACACAGGACTTTTAGAAATACCTTTTCAACACAAACATCTGTACAGAGCAGTTTGATATACACATGACATACATTTCTAACACAAGCATCTTGTATAAATCATTTTGATATTCACCAATGACATAATTATTTTCAAAATTCCAGCTAGCTGTGCTGGCAATATCTTGTTTCATCACAGCAGATAATGAAATACAAACAAGACACTGGTGATTGCCTACCTGTTGAGAAAGGGAGGAATTTAAGGAATGCGTAGTGGAAATTTCTTCTGAAAATATAGCTAGGGATGGGATAAAATTAAATGAGGTTTAAAAATAGGGTGGAAATAGAAAAGATGGTTAAGAAGTAACACAAATTATTTAGAGGGACTGAGAAATATTAAAGTATTGCAGAATAAGGGGCATGGCCGGCCTTAGGCATAGGCCAACTAGGCGGCCACCTAGGGCGCCGGTCTAGCAGGGACACTTTTCCAGTATTTATTTGGTGTAGGTAGATCAGGATGGGGGCACCAGGTAATGAGTTGGGGGGCGCCGTGGAGCCCTTTTGCCTAGGGCACCAGTTGACCTAGGGCCGCTCCTGATAAGGGGAATCTCGCAGAACAAGAGCAGCAATTGCAGAGTGCTAAGGAGAAAATAAAGGATTACCTCAATAATATGCATGAGTTTAAAAAGACTACTGTTAAGCAACTGCTTTTGATAATGCTAGAGTTCAAAAACTTTTAGCCCAATGACTCAGGCAACAGAAAGTAGAAAGGGATGTCACCAAGCTTAGGGAACCTATTAAAAGGAAGATAAAAGATCCTGCAGAGGTACTACAAATACTTCGGAAAGATTATGAAAGTCTGTATAAAGCACAGACATCTGGAGATTAAGAAAAGGTAGAAATGTCAATGTATATGGAATAATTAAAAATATTGCCAACATGGCCAGCCTTAGGCATAGACCAACTAGGCGGCTGCTCTAGCAGGGGCGCTTTTTCAGCATTTATTTAATGTAGGTAGACCAGGATGGGGGCACTGGGTGGTGTGGTGGGGGGCGCTGTGGAGCCCTTTTGCCTAGGGCACCAGTTGACCTAAGGCCGTTCCTGATTGCCAAGGTGAGAGGTAGATGAGGATCAGTTACTAATAGGATTGGAGGAGATGAGAAAAATGGTGATATATAACCAATCAACATGAAAGTCCAAAGGAATACATGGTTCCTGTGGAAGTCTGGAAACTAGAAGAGAAAAAAACAGATAAAGATCTGGAAGGTTTTGTTTACCAGTATTTTAAGAGAAGGAGGAGCATCAACTTCCTGGAAGGAAAGCAGTAGTTGCTGTAATACCTAAAGAGGGTAAAGGCCCATCAGATCCAGCTTCATAAAGGCCCATTTCAATCCTAAGCAATGGTTATAAAATGTTTATTTCTATAATGGCTAACAGAATGTCATAGGTGATGCCATATGTGATAGACATGGATCGATATGATTTTGTGGAAGGGAGGCAACCATTTGACAACATTAAAAGAACACTGATGATCCAGAGTGAAGCTGAATGTAAGAAAATACCATTGCTGCTTGTGGGTCTTGATGCAGGGAAAGCATATGACAGAGTAAGCTAGGGGTTTATGAGCAGGGTAATGGAAGCATTTGCATTCCCTGATAAAATTATAAGGTTATTAGGAGGATAGTATTATTGTGTAAAATATTACCATAACTTTAGATGTCCTTCTCTTCCATATGCTGCTGTATCCATAACACAAGGGAGTCTGCCTCTGGTCGACTCTCATATGTTCAGCCATTATACAAAAGATAGATGCTACTGCAAGGGTGCGTGTGACTTCCATCTCTCTCTGCAGATGTCGGCCATAAACCGACATCGGGTACAAAATGGATGTCAGCACGCATCTACCTCAGAACTGTATGCCACCGGAATCAGTGTCAATTAGTACTCAGAAGTCAGGCAAGTGTCAGGGGGAAGGCAGGGTGGGAAGCTATACAGCAGCATACAGAAGAGAAGGACATCTAAAGTTATGGTAAGATTTTACACAGCAAAACTATGTCCTTCTATTCATATGCTGCTGTATCCATAACACAAGGGAGAGTGCAAAAGCTCCTGTTATTAAGATTTGGGGGAGGAACAGAAGCATTTTCTACAAAGCCATGAAGAATGACTCTGGCAAAACCTACCCTGGCTCTAGAAATGCTGTCCAACTTGTAGTGTTTGGTGAAGGTATGGACATAGGACTATGTAGCTGCTTTTAAAATGGCAACTGTGTCCAAATCCTTGAAAAAAGCCCCAGAGGAGGACACTGTCCTAGTAGAGTGTGCCTTTATTGGGAAGGCAAACCTTCTACCATGGGCTGTTTAGCTAAAGGAGATGGTTTTGAAAATCTAAGTGGATATGGTTTGCTTGGAAACAGGGTGTCCCAGGGCTCTTGGGTGGTAGGAGACAAAGAGCCTGTCTGATTTACGGATGGATTTGGTCTTAGCCAAATAGTATCTGAGTTGTCTGTGTACATCTAAGGAATGTAGGATCCTTTCAGCCAGGTTTTGGGGTGAAGGAAAGAAAGTTGAAAGGTCGATGGCCTGATTCAAGGACAACTCATTGACCACACTGGCCATGAAGGTTGGGTTAGTACATAAACACATCATGTTCTTATGGAAAACAGTAAAGGGATGAGAGGCCATAAGGGCTTGTACTTCATAAACCCTTCTGGCTGAAGTAATGGCCACCAAGAGTATAGTTTTCCATGTACAGTAATGGAGAGAGCAGTCTCTGGCTGGCTCAAAGGGTGGTAGTGTTGACTTTTCCAGAATGAAATTTAGATCCCAAGGAGGTGTAATGGGCTTCTTTGGAGGTCTAAGGTGCAGAACCCCTTTCAAAAATAGTTTAACTTCTAACCCCAGATGTGGGGTGAGAGATGGCAGATAAGTGGGTCTTAATTAAAGAATAAGACAGTCCAGACTTCATCAATTCACAAAGTTAGAATAAGACCACTGGAGGTTCTATTGCCAGTGGTTGTAAATTGTTTTTTTGACACCAGACAGAAAATCTCTTCCACTTAGACATAATTTCCTGGTAGTTGGTTTTCTGGCCTCCTGCAGAACATGAAGTATGTTCTCCATGTATAGGTGTCTGAAGGGAATCAATGGCCTATCACCTACAGAGTAAGATTCAGAGTGGACAGTTGGGGATGTAAGTGTGTTCCCTTCTGTGTGAGCAGGTCCATCTGGTGGAGTAACCTGTGGTAATTGCCCTTTCTAGATGGAGTAATAAGGGGAACAAATGCTACCTTGGTCAATAGGGAGTCACCGACCAGATCTGTGGTTGTTCTTTCTGAATTTTCAGCAGAATTTTTTGTATGCGAGGGAAGGGGGGAATGCATAAGCATACATCCCCTTTCAAGGGAATGAGAGAGCATCCACCCTCCATGCTTCAGGATGTGGTACTCTGGAGCAGAAGGTTGGAAGTTGTTCATGGAGGAGGCAAACATATCCAAATCTGAAATACCTCATCGATGGATCAGGTCCAGGAACACATCCCTGTTCAGCATCCATTCGTGAGACTAGGTCATGGTCCTGCTTAGAGTATCTGCCATCACATTTTCTGCTAAAGGTATGTAGACGGCTTGGATGTTGACTCGTCTCTCTAGGGCAATTTTCCATGCTTGCAGGGTCAACCTGCACAGGAGCTAGGACCTTGTCTCCCCCTGTTTGTTGATGTACCACAGCACAGTGGTGTTGTCTGTGTACCACCTCAGTGCACCTGATAGGAGACGATCCCTGAAAATTTATAGGGCTAATATCAAGGCTCTCCTTTCCTTGATATTGATGTGCTCTTTCTGTTGAGTGAGTGTCCATGAGTTTCTCACTTTCCATTCCCCTAAGGTTCCTCCCCAATCTGTGTCTGAAGCATCTGTGAAGAGGTCCTGCTTGGGGGGCAGGGGTTGTAGGAGCAGGCCTGTGTTGGCCTTTATGTGGGCTATCCACCAATTCAATTCCCTTGAACGGCATGGAAGCATGAACTCCAGGGGGTGCAGGTGTTGTTTCCAGACTGTTCTCAAGTACCACTGGAACTTCCTCATGTGAAGCTTTGCCAGGGATACCATGGGAATGGTGGAGCCATGAATCCCAGGTGCCTGAAAAACTCCCTGGCCAACAGGGCTTTGAGAGGGAGTAACTCCTTGAAATAAGAAGTGAGAAGCAATTTTCTTTGAAGGAAGACAGGCCATAATTTTTTCTGTTATGATCCTGTCAGGTTATCAGGGATTATTTTTTGAGATTTATTGTGAACCCCAGACTTCTCAAGAGAGAAATAGTGAAGTATAGGTGTTGTAAGACCATTGGAATTGATGGGGCCTGCATGAGGATATCTTCTAAGTAGGGGAAGAGTTGGATTCCCCTTGTTCTGGCAAAGGCCATGACTGGTGCTAGGCACTTTGTGAACATTCTTGGGGCCATAGAGAGACCAAATGGCAAAGCACAGAACTGAAAGTGTGCAGAACCCACTAAGAAGCGGAGAAATTTCCTGAAGAGGGGATGGATAGTGATGTGTAAGTAGGCATCCTTTATATCCAGTGATACCAAGAGGGCCTGGGGGAGAATCAGAGGAAGGAGGGTAGGAAGAGTGAGCATCTGAAAGAAGGGTACCTGGAGGAAGGTGTTGAAACAGGACAAATCCAGGACTGGTCTCCAGGGACTTTCTTTCCTGGGAACCAGGTACATCCTGGAGTAAAATCCCTTTCCTCTTGCATGAGGAGGGACTTCTTGTATTGTTCCTTGTGTGAAGAGTACCTGAAGAACATGAATAAAGGAAGTCAGTTGGTCTAGAGGGGGTTGTAGAATATGTTTGGGAGTAGGTTTGACTTCCCATGTCATTAAGCATTCTGTTTCATTACAGAGAGTACCCAAGAGTCCTGGGTAACCTGATTCCAAGCAGGGAAGGAGAGAGAGAGACACACACATGGAAAGAGGGGTGTCTGGATCCAATGCCTGCTAGCCACAGGCTACCAGGCTTAGTGTGAAAGGGCTGTTTGGGAATAGAAGTAGAGGGAGCAGGCCTGGAGGAGTACTGTTTTCCTGGAATCTTTTTTGCCTTTGGTTGTCATCTGTCTGGCAGGCCATCTCACAAAGGAGGTCTTGGCAGGGTAGTTCCTTTGAAAGCATGGAACTGGGGAGACAAAAATTTGTCTCAGAACCTGTAGTTCCTTACCCTTCTCTTGAAGGGCCTTGAAAGGTTCAGCAGCTGCTGAATCAAATAAAGCTTGGTTGTCCAAAGCAGCATGTGAATCTGGTAGTTAATGGCTCTCGCTGCTAAGGTAGTAGATGTGTAGCATTTTTTCCCTAGGCACTCCATTAATCTTCTCTTCTTGTCAGAGGGAAGGAGGGAGGTGGAAGCGAGTAACTTGGATGTTTTGTCTGCAGCTACAGCAATGATGGAAGGGTCTACAGAAGATGTTTTGTAAAGAAATTTTACATCCTCAGGGACTTTGTAAAACCTGTCTGGGCATTTGGGTGTGGTGGGTTGGGAATCTGGGTTTTTTGAAGCAGCCAGGAAAGCATCCAAGAAAGCAGGGTGCACTGGAGGAACAGCAGATGGGTTAAGAGACTCTATTTGTAAAAGGTCATAATACCTCTTTTGGGTCTCTGTGACCTGGCTGCTGTCCCACTTGAAAAAGTCTTTCATCTGAGCAATAGAGTTTCCAAAGGTAATGGCTTCCCCTGGGGACTCCTCCTTTGGGGAGGCGTACCCCAGAGGGGAAGTAATTTGTGAAGAGTAAGTGAGAGATTCATCCCCTGATGAATCCTCTTCTTCAGTTGAGATGTCGGAAAAGTACAGTTGTGTACCTACCATAAATGTAGATGTTCAAGTGTATTCACTGTTGCAGTCATTACTCTTGGGTTATCCTGCCAGCAGGCTTCCCTCAGTCGGCCAGAATTCCAAAGTCTAGGTCCGGCGTCAGTTGCTATCGCCTCTTCCCTGACGTCAGTGCGCCAGGGGGATAAAAGATGCAGCCGACGCCATTTTCTTCAGTTTTTCTTGCCCCAGATGTCAGGTGTCCCCAAATTGGTAGGCTGAAAAATATGCCAATAAAAATGCATGCACAAAAATAACATTTTCTTCATCTACAAGCAAATACACCAAATAGGTTGTATAGGATAGAGAAGTGCAGATAAGTCCCAGCAAAGAAAAGGGGGATGGAGGGTGGGTAACCTGGACTGCAACAGTAAATACACTCGAACATCTACATTTATGGTAGGTACATAACTGTACTATGTTCATCGTGTTTCACTGTTGCAGTCATTACTCTTGGGTTGAATCCCAAAGCTGAGGATGGGTGGCTGGGCTAAATAGGATTTGGAGAGGCTATGAGGCCCTGCAGAACTGCAGTGGCAAAGCCTGCTCTGGACTTAGAGTAAAGAGGTAAGTGGTAGTGCTTTGTGAAGGTGTGCACTGAACTCCAAGTTGCAGCCTCTAAGATATCTTTGGTTGGTACTCCTCTGAGGAAGGCTGCTGAAGTGGCTGCTGCTCTGGCAGAATGAGGCCTAATGCCCTTAGGCACTGATTTGCCATGTTGAAAATAGCAGAAGAGGGTGCAATGGCCTATCCATTTAGAAATAGTCTGTTTTGAGATAGCCTTTCCTTGTGATCCTGCAGCATATGACACTAAAAGTTGCTCAGTCTTTCTGAAAGCTTTAGTTCTGTCCAACTAGAAGCGGAACTGCCTGTGTATGTCCAAAGAATGCAGAATTTTCTCACCCTTGTTCTGTGGATTTGGATAAAAGGTAGGCAAGTGAATGGTTTGGTTGAGGGCCACACTGGACACCACCTTAAGCATAAATGTAGGGTTTGTCCTCAGAGAAACCCTGTCTGGATGAAAAATTATGAAAGGTTCCACAGCCATTAGTGCTTGTAACTCCGAGACTCGCCTTGCAGAGGTAATTGCTAGGAGCAGAGCTGTTTTCCAGGATAAGAATTTTATAACTGCTGTTGAGGCTGGCTCGAATGGAGGCAGTGAGTTTTTCCAAAACATAATTGAGGTCCCAGGCTGGAATTGGTGCTCTCCTTGGAGGCCTAATGTTTTTGGCCTCTCTGAGGTACTGCCTTATTAAAGGATGAGAAAAGATAGGTGGTTCCATATTGTAGTGGGCTGAAATGGCAGAGGCATGAATCTTAATTGATGAGAAAGAAAGGCCTTTGTTCAGCATCTCAGTTAGGTATTGTAAAATCTGAGGTATATTTGGTACACACGTGTCAATGCCTTGTTCCTGGTTCCAAGCACAGAATCTCTTCCATTTTTCTGCATACGATTTTCTGGTACTGGGCCTCCTGGCCTCCAAGATAACATCCATAACAGCTTTTGAAAGAAGAGTGTTCTGAATGGCTACATTATCCGCCATGCTGCCAGATTTAAGGTCCTGAGTTGGCTGTGCAGGATCTGATTGTTTTGTTGGGTCAGCAAGTGAGAAGTTTGAGGCAATATCCATGCTGGACCTTGAGACAAGCTCTTTAGGATTGGGTACCAGTGCTGGCGTGGCCAATCTGATGCAACTGGCGTGGCCAATCTGATGCAATCAGTATCATTTTTGGCTTCTCTTGTCTGACATTTAGGAGTACCCTGGGAAGGAGAGGCAGTGGGGGAAAAGCATATCCTGTTAGATTTTTCCAGCTGAAGGATAGGGCGTCCACTTTCCATGCTTGCTTGTGGTAAATCCTTGTGCAAAATCTTTGCAATTGGCAGTTGTGAGGGGAGGCAAATAGATAAAAGTCTGGGCATCCCCATTTCCTTATTATCATGCTGAAGACTTGTGGATCCAGTTTCCATTAGTGGGGATCCATGAGGTTTCTGCTTAGTTCGTCTGCCAGAGTATTTTTTTTCCTGGCAGGAATTGTGCTAGCAGGTGAACTTGAAAAGCCAATGCTGTGTCCCATAAGGTCATTGCTTGTCTGCAGAGGGGGTAGGAATGTGTACCTCCCTGCTTGTTTATGTACCACATGACCGTAGTGTTGTCTGTCTTTATCAGTAACTGTCCTGGGTGAAGTAGGTCCTTGAAAGCTGTCAGGGCATTTTGAACAGCTAGCATCTCTTTTTGATTGATCTGAAGATGCATCTGGTTTGCAGGCCATGTGCCCTGAATACATTTTCCTGCCATATGGGCCCCCCAGGCATAATCTGATGCATCCGTTGTCAGTGTCTGTCTGGCTGTGGGTAAACTGAATGGCAGACCCTTGTTGTGGTGACAGGCTTCTGCCCACCATCGTAACTCCTGTTGCAGGCAGGGAATGAGTGCAATTACTGTCTCCAGGCTGTGGCAATGCTGAGTCCAAACACTTTTTAGATACCATTGTAGTTTCCTCATATGCAGTTTGGCATATGGAATTAGTAGAATGCAGGAAGCCATGAAACCCAAGGCCTGCAGGATTTTCCTTGCAGATAAGTGGGTTTTTGTTGCCAATTTTTTGAAGTAAGTAGTCAGTTGCTTTTGTTTGTCTGGCGTGAGATAAGCTATCTGGGCAGTTGTATTTAAGCTTGCACCCAGGAATATTATCTCTTGAGAGGGCACTAGTTTTGATTTATTTTCGTTTACTGTGTACCCTAGGCCAATTAGTAATCTTTTTACAAATGCCAGATGCTTTAGAAGAATATCTTTGTTCTCTGCTTGAATTAGGCAGTCGTCCAAGTAGGGATATATTTTAATTCCTTTTTGTCTGCAAAACGCAATTACTGGTGCCAGGCATTTTGTGAAGACCCTGGGCGCAGTAGACAAGCCAAAGGGCAGTGCAGAGAATTGGTAATACATTGAGCCAGCTATGAATCTGAGGTATCTTCTGCAAGATTGTCTGATTGGGACATGCAGGTATGCCTCTTTTAGGTCCAAAGTTACGAGCCAAGCCTTCTTGCCCAGCATGGGCAGTAGCTGCTGTAGAGTCAACATCTTGAATTTTGGAACTTCCAGAAACGTATTTAGTATAGACAGGTCCAATATTGGTCTCCAGCTTTTGTCCTTTCTGGGTACTAGGAAAAGTCTGGAGCAAAATCCTTGCCCCTGCTCTTGTTGTGGTACTTGCTGAATGGCCCTCATGTCCATGAGGGCTGTAATTTGTTTTTGTGCCTCTGCCCATTGATTGTGTGGCAGGTCTGGCATACCTTTTGACCTTGGTAGAGTGTGAAAATGGAACCTGTAGCCTTGGGACACTATGTTCAGGACCCATTTGTCTTGGGTAACCATTTGCCAATTTGATGAAAAAAGTGCTAGTTTTCCCACTAAGGGGGCTGCCAAAAGAAAAGTGATTGGATCTGGTAGAGGAAAGTCATTGGGACAGTTTCCTGTAAGGCTGTGATTTGTCTTCTCCGCTTTTGGAGGTAGGAGCACCCCATTGTTTAGGCCTGTATGAGCCTTGGGGCTGAGATCTGCCTCTGGGATGCCTGTATCTGCCTTTTTGTGGTCTGCCTTACACTGGAAAGGACCAATTTTTAGAAGGCCAGTTCCTGCTAAACCTGGGTGGCTGTACCTGTAAGAAATCCTTGACTGTCTGCGTGGATTTTGCTTTATCCTCCATTTTTTTCAACACCTCTTCTGTTTTAGTACCAAATAAAGTATCATGCTATAATGGTGCATCTAATAATTTTGCTTTAACATGATCAGGCAGATTCTGTTCCTTTAACCAAGCATGCCTTCTAATAACAGAACCTGTAACAGCGGCCCTGCAAGAGGCCTCCAGAGAATCATATCCACATTGCAAAGTATGCTTTCCCACTTGTTCAGCTGCATGCAATAAATCCTGAAATTCCTTGTTCTCTGAACATTCAGTATTTGCCAACAATTTCCGTTCTGTTGCTGATATTTAAGCATATTAAACTGACAATTTAAAGCCGTTACAGCCAGGGTAGCAGAAGTGTATACTTTTTCCCCCCATTGGTCTAGAGCCCTAGAATCCCTATCAGAGGGGAAAGGGTTTTTTTGCAGTGGAAGCTTTAACCCCTTTGGGACCCTGAGATATAGTTTGTGGGTCAGCAGCGGGGTTTTTATACAGGAATTTATGAGAATCCGGGACCCTGTAGTATCTGTCTGACTTTGCAAGTGCAGGGGGTAAACAGTCAGGGGACAGGCTGGACTCTGCGAATACATCATCTACAATGTCTAAAACAGGTGGAATACCAAGGGGTCTGTGCTGAGGAAGTAGCAGAAAGTCTCTGAGCCTTTTCTTAGATTCAGAATAATCTTGGCTCTCCCAGTGGAAATGCTCCCTCACAGTATGCAGGGTTTCCCCAAAAGAATAATCCTCAGGAGGAGAGGCTGAAGGAATGGATTCCTCAGCATCAGAATCCTCATAGGGAAGCATGGAGTAATCCTGTTCAGAAGAGGAATCAGAGGAAATAGAAACCTGATCAGAAGAATCATACTCTGTCTCTTGCCTAGGCCTCTTATCAGGAGGGGGATGGGAACCCCTGATCAAAGTAATTAGGTCTTTGGCCATTTTGAGCATCTGTTTTTTAGGCATGGAAGTCTGAGTAGGAGAATGCTGTACTTGTTTCTTTGTCTTTAGAGCTGCTTTAGTCTTTGTCTTTGAAGCTGAAGATGACTTAATATATAGTTGTGTATGTCTGAAGACACCCTCAGACGCCGATGCCTGCTCAGCAGTTCCGGACCCATCTGAGGGAATGATTTCAGAGTGTCCAATACCTTAAGTATCCAGAGGCCCAGTCGGCTCCACATGGGAGTCGGAAGCGGCCTGTGGCTCTGAGGTAGTGGGCACCAGGGGCTGCGAAAGCACCTCACTGAGAACCGGCGACTGGCCTAGCAGAGGCCTCGTTGTCAGTTTTGGACCTCGGATGCCTATTATTTTCCTTGTCCTTGCATTTTTTGTAAACTCCAGTTGTCGGCTGGTCCGATGGCATTATATAATTAAATCATCGGCCAAAGTAATGAAATGCAAAATTGAACCAACACTTAATAGTGTGTTGGTTAAATCTAGCACAAAACCGACAGCTAGCAATGTTGTGATCAGGGTCTAGGCAAGGAATACAGTAAGAGTGAAAATCCTTATGAGGTATTTGCTTCCCACAAGAAATACAATTGTTAACTTTTTCAGACATCGGTCTGGAGCAAGAAAAAAGTTTCCCCGACGGGGTACTTAGCTTTAATGAAGACTTCGGTTCTGAAATTCAGATTTGAAAATCTCAGGAGTCGGCCGACCGGCACTTGCGAACTGCTTTTGCTTCGGGCACCGCGTGACAAGAAAGACTGAAGAAAATGGTGTCGGCTGCATCTTTTATACCCCTGGCGCACTGACGTCAGGGAAGAGGCGACAGCAACCAACGCCGGACCTAGACTTTGGAATTCTGGCCGACTGAGGGTAGCCTGCCAGCAGGATAACCCAAGAGTAATGACTGCAACAGTGAAACATGATGAACATCATGTTTACCCTTAGGGGTAGACAAAGTAGAGACCTGGGCTGGAGCAGGGGCCTGGCGTAAGAAAAGGAATGTGTTTAAAAGCCCTTGAGTAAAGGCCTGCCAGTCATGTAGCTGGTCGGTGGGTGTGGGAATCGGAGAAGGAGCAAGATGCTTAGTCTTTTGCTTCTTCTTTTTGTGGGACTCTGACTCCAGGGTAATAGAGATGCAATGGAAAGAGGGAGGGCTGGACAGCAATCCACAATGTCTGAGGAGACATCCTCATGAATTACAATTTGTGAGACCCCCATGCGGGCCCTCGGAAATGATGAGCCTAGGTTCCCCTTTGTTACAATTAAATTAACAGGTGCTTCAACAAAGTATTAGTGTAACTGTGTGCACACTTATGCAACCAGCTTATTGTACTTTTTTTAATTTTTATATTTTTTTCCCCTAACAGATTTGTTTGTTTTTCAATTGAATTGTACAGGTTATAGGTCACATTACAGGTGAGAAAAGTTTTGAAATGATTTATTGTGGTCTCATTTTTTATATCACAAAAACCTGGCATTTTAACAGGGGTGTGACAACGTTTTATATCCATTGTATTATTTTATACCTGTTAAAACCAGAAAAGAACATTACAATGTTATGGAAGCTTTTGAGGCAGTTTCAAATCTTTTTGGGATACAAAATTAATGAAGGTAAAACAAAGGCAATAGCTGTAAATTATTTACCCACACATGAACTGGTTCAGCAATATCCATATTTATGGAGACATTAAGTACTTAGGAGTATGGCTTAAGCATTCTGGTGTGGCTGCTAATGATATGTGGGAAGAGACTAAACAAAAGATAATACAAAACTGAGAAATTGGAAGCTCTGTTTTATGGATAAGGATAGCAAAATACAAGTAGTGAACATGTTTAGTCCCGTTAGTTTAATACACATGCAGTCATATTTTTATCAACCAGAGGAGTAGTTGTTCATAGTAATTAATAGAGTTGATGGATTTTATCTGGGAGGGGAAGAGGACACGAGTCAAGTGAGATAAGTTGATCCTTGCAATAGAATATGCTGGTTTCGGATTACCTGATTTGAAGGGGTATTTTTTAAACAAGAAACATCTTTAATAAATTATCACATATGACATTGACAATCATATATTTATATAAATGTAAACAAACCATATTGACAATTTTTTACTTGCAAACATTATACGTCACAAACCATGTTGACATAATTGTAGTTGCAAACATTATACATCACTTATAATCTTGCCAGTCATTAGTTAAACATTACATAGCTCATTCAAATCCTGCCTTTTTTTAAACCTAATTCCTTCTCTGCATGTATTATTCCTACAATTCCCATTTTTTTGCTGTGAAATTTGCTCCTACCCTTTCCTAAATATCCCAGTTCCAGTTGTTTTTGCTGTTACTATATTCACTACTTCTGGTAAAGTTGGTATAGACTTTGATTTCTATTTTCTAGTAACTGCTTTTTTTAGCAGCCACCATAATTAGATTCATCAAGGCATTACTATGTCTAGGCAATTCCAATTTTGTTTCATAGCTCAAAAAAATAATTTCCTTAGTTGCACCAATTTGTTCATCCGGTATCTGTGACAGAGAAGTCTGCAGGGAATCTTTAAAGTCTACAAGATAAAGAAAAATAATCTGGTTCCACACAGCAGTGAAAATCAATATGTCCTTTATTGTAGTAGGTAAGCGCTTTCTCAGAATAAAATCCGCTTCATCAGACCAACAAAGATAGAATAGCAGTTACATTTTTAAACACTAAAACATTCAATCAAAAATCAGATAAAATGTGCATCATAGCTAAAAGCCATGTGATAAAATACATCTGTAGAATATATAGATCATTATAAAATTAAATAAAACAGACTAAATGAACAATATGTACTTAAAACTGGTAACTACAATAGTAAAAAATAATAAAAGATGGACTATTGAAATATACATGATAAAATATTAAAAGAGCGATCAATGCTTTAATGGCCGTGCTTTAAGGAAGGGTTTCAGGGAAACTCTGTTGTTTAAACCAGGAGGATTATCAGCTTGAAAGCACAAAATCCATTTCTGTTCACTAGATTCTGTTCTATTATTTATGTCACCTCCTCTCTTGGTACTATGCAGAATGTCTAGTACCATAAAGCTAAATTTATGTTCTTTACCCTCTTTAGCTACATGTAGTGATAGTGTGCTGGTTTCTTTAACATTCCTGATATCCCTAAGGTGTTCAAGTATTATATCCTTAAACACCCTGTTCGTTTTCCCTATGTAAAATGAGAAGCAGGTAGTAGAATAGCAAAAATAGACAACATTTTTTGTTCGACAATCTGCATAAACAGCAGTATCTATCTTAAAACCCAAAGTGGGATGTGTGAAATGATTACCAATATGTATATGTGTACAGGCCATACAATTCCTACCCATATATGCACCAAGTCTATCAGATATTATAGTTGATTTAGTATTAAAGGATTGATAACAGAGCTAACTCTTAAGTGATCTATTATTTCTAAAAGCAAAATCTGGCTGTGTGCCAATGACCCCATTCAACTCATGTACAGTAGACAGAATATCCCAGTTCTTTTTAATAATATCACATGCTACATGCACATTACTGGCAAAGGTCAATGGCATCCTTAGTTTATTCCTAGAGGTATCAGTGGAAGCATCACTTGAGAAAGTATTGATTCTTTATCTTGTATTCTCTGTTTTTTGCATCTGATTCCTTATTTGGTTCAAGGACTGCTTTCGTTTGGTAATCTTTAAAGTCTGTCAACTCATTACACTCCCAGAAAATACGTTCCCAGCTACGTCTCTGTTCCCCACCACATCTCCAACATTTGCTGTCTGAGGAAAAATTCTTTGGAGTCTACTTGGAGTATAAAAATACCTATGTAAATCCTTCCAAGCAAAGATGCTAAATCTTCTACACTTTGTTGCATATTTTGGAGACATACATATACCCCCATTGTTTGTGAATTGCTTATCCGGTCTGTCTTCCCAATCCTTTTAACCTCCTCTGATCAAAGTTACCATGCAGTATTTTCTATGCATTAATTATTCCTTTTTTAACAGCAGTTTCTGTTCTAGATTCTATTAAAAACTCTACTAGTGCTAGTCTCTTGCTTAGGATCCCCCTATTTCTGTCTCTTTGCCTATACTTTATCGATCCTTGATACAGTAGGCAATCTCAAGCCTGCAGTCCAAATAAATTCTTGGCCTCTTCTCATTCTATTACCTTTCCCCTCTCTAATTATTTGCTCCAAATACCATAGTTCTTCTACCAGTTTTCTCCAAAAATTTCCAGCCCCCTCTTGACTATTGTCTCTTTCCCTAAATATGGGAATGATTCTGGAGATGACTCTAAATACTTATATTTGCAAGTCTGCTTTATATGTAACTGTCCTTGAGGAATGCCTGGCGACTGGTCTGAATCAGACTGGGAGTTCAAGGACAAAACTTCCCCAAGGCTCCTGGAAGCTGGCTATCCCTGTTGACGAGAAGGAGCACATTCAGGATCAGAAGACATTGCAGGCACCTGTTACTGACTACAAGACTGTCACTGGAGATGAACTACCAACACCCGACACCCTGACAGGAATGGATAGTTCATACAGTTTTGAAATCAACCCCTCTCCCCAAACACAAGTCTAAAGCTTCAACTTAGACTCGCATCTTGATCTAACAAACTCAAAGTCAAGTGAGACTGGGTGATAGTCTGTGTCGAAGTAGAGGGTATTACTGGCATCGACGTAGAAGTTCCGGAGATATTCAGATCGAAAGGCTTCAATTCTGAAGGTCAGATCTGCAACAGGGTTGTAAAGGGGTGGTCATTTGTAATGTTCCCCATTCTACCAAAGTTGATGCAGTCAGAAGGAACCCAGCTGTAGCTGCATCTGAAGAAACCTCCACATCATTCTGTCGCCACTGGCTTTGGTGAGACTCCTTGAAGAATAAGTAGATCTGGAAGAAGTAATTCAGGATGCCCTGGAAAGCTGTTGCAAAATGGGAGAATGGAGTCAAGGACTAACCGGCTCTGCAGAAAAGAGGGTGGGGAGAGGGAATAGTTCCAAAGCTTCAGAACCAAAGACTTCGCAACTTTGGTGCCTTACCAGTGGAGGCTGTGGCATCTGGGTACCATTTCTTGGGTTTCTCAATGCCCTTCTCAGGAGTCTGACTTTCAGGAATAAGGTCCTTCAGCTTCAGAACTTCTTTCTCTTTTTCCCTCAAAGTCAAAGAAGATGGAGAAGGGATTGATTTTGTGAACGAAGCAGGAAGGAGACACTTTAAGATTAGTTTGTCCCTTCTGCTCTGATGCACTTTGTGGCCAAACAAAGCACAGGCTTCACCATTCAGTATCAAGACGTGCCACTCCCAGCCAGTATACAAAAAGGAGTGAGGATCCCAAAGGGAAATTTTATGGCCAAATGTAGTGCATTTTTTAAAGCTTTTATCAGCTATGGCTGAGAACTAGAGGAAGGATGACTCAACCACTATCCAAAATAACACAGCAATCAGCATAACAAATACTACAATTCAAAAAAGAACTCAAAGTTTAACACCTAACAAAGTCTACAAGCAGTACTAGAAGGTGTGTGTGTGTGTGTGTGTGTGTGTGTGTGTATATATATATATATATATATATATATATATATATATATATATATATGTGTGTGTGTGTGTGTGTATAAAGAAGTACAACTTTTTTAAACACACAATAGGAAAGGAACTATCAAGCTAGAACAATATATTTTTAAGAATAAGAATACTGTAGAAAACGGAATGATAATAGCACTTATCTCGGTGTGAACATTAGTGCCTCTGTAACTGCACAGTTGAAGTAGCAAATGAGAATGGAGGTAATTTGAGGATGGTATGGGGAATTACAGGTAGGGAAGGCATCAGAGCCCTGGATTTGAAGGTTTGGAGGAGCTGAGGCTGGATAAGAATTGGATTTGAGTCCCATTCATTGAATCATATGATAATGGACAGCAATCAGATGACATAATGTGATCTAGACACACAGAACCTTAAGAAATGCCTGAAGCCTGGATAAAGAAGAATGTGATAAACATCTTTTAAATCTAATGTTAGGGAACCTGAATGAGGAAGAAGAGGTAATGAGTTGTGAAGTGAAATCATTTTGCATGTGGGCACCACCACAAACAGGTTTAGGAAAGAAAGATCCAGAACTGATCTCCAAGCATTTTCTTTCTTTGGCACTAAAAACATCCTTGAAATAAAACCCCTTTCCCACCTTGGAAGGAGGAACAAGTTCTATCACTCCCTGGGAAAGCAAGTAATGGAGAGATGAAAACAGAGCAATTTTGCCTGGAGAACAAGGAATTACCCCATTGGAAAGGGGGAATTTTTCCCACTGCCATCTGTAACCTTGATGCGTGACATTCATAACACATTTGTTTGAAACTATCTGCTGACAAAGAAAAAATTGAGATTCAGACTTTCTGGAAGAAAAAGATGTGGTTCCTATTGGCTCATGGAGCACTTCCTCCAGTTGTATATACAGGGATTACAATCTCAGCAGGCATGCATACATACTGTGAACAGTTCATACATTATGTGATCCCTTATACTTCATTATTTATGCACTTCTAATGGGAGGAATCATCATCTCAATAGATGACAGAGACATGATTGGTGTCAAATAAGTGTGTGCAGCCAGAAAGATGCACACACCCACCTATGGTCTACAGCTTATAACAGAGTAACCCCAAAGGTGCTCCAGAGTCATTTGACATATTAATGTAGAATTTTCATGCACTGGTTATTCTGATTAATTCAAAATATCCTGGAATGAACAGCACATGTACAGCTGTCATCTGCTGTTTTTTTTTTTTGGGGGGGGGGCCGCAGGAGAATGATAACATGCAGTGGAGTAGTCAGTAAATTATTACTATTCATTTTCACCTTTAATGATATGTGACTAGACAGCCTTCTGCTCAGTGCACAACACAGTACATTACAAATCATGGACATATAAATATTCCTGCTCAATATGATTTCCTTCAAAATGCAGTGTTTGCACATCCATTTAGTACATCCCTGGACACTAATCAGGATGGTGTGTGGAATGTATAGTGCTCGAGTATGTGCTTTTCACCATACACTAGCTATACTCACTTCAAAACCAAATTTATGAATGCCACCTTGCATGATCTCTTGTCAGATTAAATCAACCAAAAATGGCTCTTTGTGAGAAGTACTCTACATCTTTTTATACATCTTAATTCCAGCAAGACATTCTGACAAAAAAAAAAAAAAAAAATTCTCAGAGTATTTCCTTAGTTAAGCTGCTGAGTTTTGGAATACTTTTGTTTGGTTGCAGGCAAAATGCCCACTATACACAGCAGCAACTACTAGAAATAGTTGTGGTTCAAGAAAGCCGAACTGTAAAAGAAGCCAAAAACAAAAAGGAAATATGAAGCCCTTTCTGTATAGTGCCTCCTTTCTCCCCTCGTCTTCATTGCTCTGCATCCCCACATCATCAACACCTATCAATTGCACCCTATAACACATTTCACTGGGGGGGGTCCTGATTTTTGCTATGAAGGTTCACAGTGCATTGTATCTTCAAGGACAGGCACGCATAAATAAAATATACTGAATTGCACTGGCGCACTGTGCATGCATAAAGCTTTATTCATTCAGTCACTGGTGGAGGGTGCGAGACCTGTCAACCTTTGTAAGAAACTTGAACCACAACTATTTCTAACTACAGCCTGTGTGTGCAGCAGGCATACAGCCCATGACTTAACCACAGCACTCCTTTAGTTTTACAGAATACTAATTTTCATACTATGATTTTTGAGATGACTTGACAGTGAAGGTAACAAATTTTATTCTTCTACATTATAAAAAAACAGACTAGTTTATTTCTTTACTAATGTCCTTGATATTTTAAGAAAATAATTTGCTGTTACCTGCAGAAGAGCTGTGTTATCTACCCAATGCCAGAGAAATCTGTTCCTATGATATTCCTATATGACAAAATAATGCCTGCAAATTTAAATGACAAAGATAGCAAACTAAAACGACTACTGAAATAAATTCTAACTTACCCTAGTGCTGCACATCTGCGATGTGCTGCAGTCTCCTTTGAGTCTTGAAAACAGAAGCTAGGGAACTACAGATATAGCTAAGACACCTAATTCCAACCTTATGGAAAGCAGCTAATCACCAGGAGTTTAACTCTGGTAGGGGTAATAATAATTTATGCCTGACAAAGCAAGCTAATCTTCTGCTTCCCATACAGAGGAAAAGACTGGTCTCCTCTTCAATACATCTTCTCAGTAGACAACAAAGTGAAAAATGACTGTGCTTTTTCTTAGAAGTCCACTCCACACAAGTAGAAACTTGTACTGGAAGAATAGAGACCACAGGCAAAAACGTTATGATGCAAGTCTCCCTGCCAGTCAGTAGACCTTTACACAGTTTCCTCTGCTTCAGTGTGCAGTCCTCCACAGATGTGCTGTAGAAGAAAGTTGTAATAAACTGGGAAAATGTTTCTGGTTGTCAAAAACAAAATGCATAAAAGTGCACTAGCTGTATTACAACTTCATCAGATAAAATTGTGTGTAAATAACTGATAAAAATAGAGTAAAAGAAGCTGTCTTTTCAGTAAACTGATTAATATGTGAAACTGGAGATGACCAATAATTTTTTGTAAATACTGAACTTGCACCAAAGCAATTCAATCTATCCCCAAATGGTCTTGGAACCCAGACAGAGTTAAAGAAATAAGAACTAGAAAGGAAGCATCTGGAGGTTGAAGTGGCTGAAAGAATGAAACAGCTTGAGATGTACAGAGATTGAGAGGTGCAAGACAAAAGAGAAAACAGCACCAGCATGAGAGGAAGATGTTGGTTCTTTATCAAAGGCATGCTAGTAATGGAGTAAAGCCTACCTGAGATACTAATGCCAGTACCAATCTGTTTCGTATAAAGAGAGAGATAACTTTGACAGATTTAGTCTCGCATTTGAAAGGAATTCAAACAACAAACTGAGCAAGGCAATGGGTGAGGTTTTTAACTCCTCTGCTCAGGGGGTAAGGCAATACATGTTCAGTCCGAAATACTATTTGAATATTTTAAACAAATTCCAGATGACTAGAGAGAACAAACTCAGATGGTATAAAAGAAAGGCAGGTGCCAGTTTGAATAACATTGAATAAATAAGCACTTACTTTCCCGGGGGGGGGGGGGGGTTAAGTGGATCTGAAATCACTACTTTTGAAATGCTAGGAGAGTTTATAAGGCAGCACTCAGTATTTTTCTTGAGGACACAAAAATATGATTAGCAGATCAGAAGTGTAACACTGCTGAGCAAATCGGAAAAATGATGACCTCTATTTAGCCAGCAGGATGTAACTGCATAACAAGGTGGTAACCACAGTACACATTTGTACAAAAGAACCCATGGGGACAATCCAAATATTTGTAACATGTTTATTTTATTTATTTACTGTTTGATGACTGCATAGTTGGGCTGGTCTGCTGATCCTTTTTCAGTCACAACATGGGCTAAGCAGTAGGTTTAAACAATGTACAACATTAGGAAATGCGTTACCCATGCAAAAGTACAACTTTAGAAATAGATCATATATAGCCCAAAAGTACAGTTTTGTACCTACCATAAATGTAGATGTTCGAGTGTTCACCCTGCTGCAGTCATCACACTTGGGTTATCCTGTCGTCAGGCGGTCCAGCAGTCGGCCGGATTTCCAAAGTCTTGGTCCGACGTTGGTTGCTGTTGCTTCATCCCTGACGTCAGTGCGCCAGGGGTATATATATTGCAACCGACGCCATTTTCTTCAGTTTTTCTTGCCCCAGATGTCAGGTGCCCCCAAAAGGGTGATCCAAATTAGTACCAAAAGGTGTGAACACTGTACAAACACAACATCCCTTCAGCTATAAGCAAATACATCAGAAAGACATAGCAAAGATTTAGCCAGTAGATCAGAGGGATTGGAGGGAGGGTAACCTGGACTGCAGCAGGGTGAACACTCGAACATCTACATTTATGGTAGGTACAAAACTGTACTATGTTCATTGTGTTACCCTGCTGCAGTCATCACACTTGGGTTGAGTCCCAAAGCTAAGGTAGGGTGGAGGCATCATAGAGGGTTAGTGGAGGCAATGAGGCCCTGCAGAACTGCAGTGGCGAAGCCTGCCCTAGACTTAGAGTAAAGAGGTAAGTGATGGAGTTCTGTACACACCTTCACCAAACACTAAGTTACAGCTTCTAAAATGTCCTTGGTAGGAACCCCCCTGAGAAAGGCAGTAGAGGTAGCTGTTGCCCTGGTAGAGTGGGATCTAATGGTAGGAGGAACTGGTTTCCCATGATGGGTATAGCAGAATCGTATGCAATGGCCTATCCATTTAGAAATGATTTGCTTGGATATGGCCCTCCCTTGAGAAGCTGTAGCATAGGAAACAAAGAGCTGGTCAGTTTTTCTGAAAGCCTTAGTTTTATCCAAGTAGTAACGAAGTTGCCTGTGAATGTCCAAGGAATGCAGGAGTCTCTCACTTTTGTTCTGTGGATTGGGGAAGAAAGTGGGTAGGTGGATGGTTTGATTTAAAGCTACACTGGAAACCACCTTAGGCATGAAGGAAGGATTAGTTCGTAGAGAAACTCTGTCTTGATGGAAAATGAGGAAAGGTTCCACTGCCATAAGTGCCTGTAATTCTGAGACTCTCCTGGCAGAAGTTATTGCCAGGAGCAGGGCAGTCTTCCAGGATAGGAACTGAAGGTCTGCAGAAAAAGCTGGTTCAAAGGGAGGTAAATTTTTCCAGAACAAAGTTGAGGTCCCATGTTGGTGTAGGGGCTCTTCTAGGTGGTCTAATGTTTTTTGCCCCTCTGAGGAACTGCCTTAGAAGAGGATTGGAAAATAAAGGTGGATTAGTGTCGTAGTGTGCTGAAATAGCTGAAGCATGGATTTTAATAGAGGTGAAGGAAAGTCCTTTATGCAACATCTCAGCTAAATACTGCAGAATGTGAGGCATATGAGGCTGAGTTGTGTCTTGGCCTTTAGCTTGGTTCCAAGCACAAAACCTTTTCCATTTGTCCGAGTAAGCCTTCCTGGTGCTTGGCCTCCTGGCCTCTAGAATAACATCCAGTACTGCTTGTGAAAGAGGGGCTGATGGGATGCTTAATAGATTTGCCATGCAGCCAGGTTTAAGGTTTTTATCTGGCTGTGTAGAATCTGCTTGTCTTGCTGCGTGAGTAAATGAGGAATTTGAGGCAATATCCATGGTGGGCTGTGAGCCATATTCTTCAATAGCGGGTACCAGTGCTGGCGTGGCCAGTCTGGGGCTATGAGAATCAGTCGAGGTTTCTCCTTTTTGACCTTCAAAAGAACCTTTGTGAGAAGAGGTAATGGAGGAAAGGCATATGCTGTCAGGTTTTTCCAACTGAAGGAGACAGTGTCCACTTTCCAAGCTTGATGGTTTAATGTCCTTGTACAAAATTTTGTCAGCTGGTAGTTCTGAGGACTGGCAAACAGGTCTATATTTGGTAGACCCCATCTCTGAGTTATCATTGTAAATATTTGTGGGTCTAGCTTCCACTCGTGGGGATCTTTGATATTTCTGCTTAAGTCGTCTGCCAATGTGTTTTTCTGTCCTGGCAGGAATTGAGCCTGTAACTGGACTTGGTAGGTCAGAGCTGTGTTCCATAAGATTATTGTTTGCCTGCAAAGAGGGTAGGAATGTGTGCCCCCTTGTTTATTTATGTACCACATTACTGTGGTGTTGTCCGTCTTTATTGCAAGTTGCCCTGGCTGTAGTAAATCCTTGAAGGCTGTCAGAGCTTTCTGTACAGCTAGCATCTCTTTTTGGTTTATGTGCAGTTTTCTCTGTTCTGCAGTCCATATGCCTTGAATGCCTTGCCCTGCCATGTGTGCCCCCAGGCATAGTCTGAAGCATCTGTTGTGATAGTTTGCCTGGGTGGGGGCAAAATGAAAGGCCTGTGCCCACCATAGAAATTCTTGTTGAAGGCAGGGAAGGACAGATATCACTGTGTCCAAGCTGTGGCTGTGTTGAGACCATATGCTTTTTAGGTACCACTGTAATTTCCTCATATGCAGTTTTGCAAATGGTATTATCAGAATGCAAGATGCCATGAATCCCAAAGCCTGCAGAATTTTTCTTGCAGTTAATTGGGTCTTTGTTGCCACTGTCTTGAAATATTGAGTCAGTTGTAATTGCTTGTCTGGTGTAAGGTAAGCCTTCTGGGCCGTTGTGTCCAAGCTGGCACCCAGGAGTGTCATTTTTTGTGAGGGCACTAGTTTTGACTTCTTTTCGTTTACTGTGTACCCCAGACAATTTAGAAGATGTTTCACAAAAGCCAGATGTTGTAAGAGAATGTCTTTTCTTTCTGCTTGGATGAGGCAGTCATCCAGATATGGATATATTTGAATTCCTCTTTGTCTGCAGTATGCAATTACTGGTGCCAGGCATTTTGTGAATACTCTGGGTGCAGTAGATAAGCCAAAGGACAGTGCAGAGAATTGATAATGGGTTGAACCTGCAATGAAACGGAGGTATCTTCTGCAACTTTGACAGGGACATGCAGGTATGCCTCCTTGAGGTCCAACGTTACCAGCCATGCTTCCTTGCCCAACATGGGAAGTAGCTGCTGTAGTGTTAGCATCTTGAATTTGGGCACTTGTAAGTGTTTAGAATTGAAAGGTCCAGAATTGGTCTCCAAGCATTTTCTTTCCTGGGTACTAGGAAGAGTCTTGAGTAAAATCCTTGGCCTAGCTCTTGAGTTGGTACCCTTTGAACGGCTCTCATGGCCATGAGAGCTGTAATCTGTTTTTGAGCCTCTGCCCTTTGATTTTGTGGCAGGTTTGGCATTCCTCTTTTTATTGGCAAGGTGTGAAAGTGGAATCTGTATCCTCGTAAAATTATGTCTAGGACCCATTTGTCCTTTGTGACCATGTGCCAGTTGTCTGCAAATAGTGCTAGTTTTCCCCCCAAGGGGGCTGACAAGAGAGCTTTGTTTGGCCAGCTGAGGTGCAAGTCATTGAGTCTGTCTTCTGGTGGGTTGAGACCTGTCTTCTCCTCCCTTCTGGGTTGGAGTGCTCCATTGGCGAGGCTTATACTGAGCTTGTGGTTGTCCTCTGCCCCTTGGGCGCCTGTATTTACCCCTCTGAGGCCTGTCAGTGGCTGGAAAGGACCAATTTTTTGTTGGCCAGTTTCTGCTGAAGCGAGGGGGTTGTACTTGTAGAAAATCTTTGACTGTCTGCATTGATTTTGCCTTATCTTCCATTTTCTTTAAAACTTCTTCTGCTTTAACACCAAAAAGAACATCCTGCTGTAAGGGAGCATCTAATAGTTTTGCTTTAACATGATCAGGCAGACTTTGTTCTTTTAACCAGGCATGCCTATGTATAACTGATCCAGTGACAGCTGCTCTGCAGGAGGCCTCTAAAGAATCAAACCCACATTGCAAGGTATGTTTGCCCACCTGCTCGGTGGCGTGCAACAAATCCTGTACTTCTTTCATTTCAGATTGTTGAGGTAAGGTGGTTATCTTTTGTTTAAACTGAGAAATCAGGAATTGCTGATACTTAAGCATATGAAATTGACAGTTTAGTGCTCTCATAGCTAAAGTGGCTGAGGTGTAAACCTTTTTCCCCCACCTGTCTAGTGCTCTTGAATCCCTTTCAGAAGGTACTGGATTTTTAGCCATGGAAGCCTTAGCCCCCTTGGGACCCTGGGAGATAGTCTCTGGGTCAGCTACTGGGCTTTTGTAAAGGAATTTGTGGGAATCAGGTACTCTGTAGTATCTGTCAGGCTTGGCCGGGGCAGGAGGTAGAGAGTCAGGGTTGAAACTGGATTCTAAATAGACATCATCCACAATGTCCAAAACAGGAGGGATGGCTAGAGGTCTGTGTTGGGGGAGTAAAAGAAACTTTCTCAGTCTTTTCTTGGAATCAGAGTAATCCTGACCTTCCCAGTGAAAATCTTCCCTCATAGTGTGTAAAGTTTCCCCAAAAGAGTAATCTTCTGGAGGGGAAGCTGAGGGAATAGATTCCTCAGCATCAGAATCTTCATAAGGAGAGAAGGAATGGTCTTGGTCCTCAGAGGAATCCGAAGAAATAGACAGTTGTTCAGAGGAAGCAGAATCTTCCTCTTGTCTAGGCCTTTTGTCAGGAGGAGGCTGTGAACCCCTGATAAGAGAAATCAAATCTTCTGCCATTTTGAGCATCTGTTTCTTAGGTATAGGGCCTTGAACAGGAGACTGAAGTGAAGCCTTTTTCGATTTAGAAGGAGTCTTCGACTTGAAAAACGTTTTTACTGTAAGAGTCGTCGGTCTGAAAACGCCTTCAGAAACCGATGGCGTTTCAGAAGGACCGACGTCCTTGGAAGGTAAATCGTCGGTAGGACCTGAAGTAAAAGGCTGCGTCGGCCTAGTACATTCCGACAAAATATCTGTAGCGGTCTCGGGTTCCAGAACTGCGGTAGTCAGAGGCTGCATCGGAGCCTCACTGATAACCGGAGACCGGATCAACCGAGACCTCAGAATCGGGCTTAGGCCTGGGCTGTCGGTCCTTGTCCCTGCGCTTTTTGTGCACGCCGGTAGTCGGTAGCTCCGACGGCATGTTATAGTTAAATTTTCTACCAAAAAAGTGTTGTGCGAAATCAAAACGTCTTTTAATAGTACGTTTATTAAATCTAGCACAAAAACGACAAGAAGTGACGTTGTGATCAGGGCCTAAGCAAGGTATGCAATAAGAATGAAAATCCTTATGAGGTATTTGCTTCCCACAAGAAATACAATTGTTAACTTTTTCTGACATCGGTCTGAGGCAAGAAAAGTTTCCCCAACGGGGTACTTAGCTTTATAGAAGACTTCAGTCTGAAATTCGAATTCGAAAATCTCAGGAGACGGCCGACCGGCACTTGTGAACTGTTTCTGCTTCGGGCACTGCGCTGCAAGAAAGACTGAAGAAAATGGCGTCGGTTGCAATATATATACCCCTGGCACACTGACGTCAGGGATAAAGTGACAGCAACAGACGTCGGACCAAGACTTTGGAAATCTGGCCAACTGCGGGACCGTCTGACGACAGGATAACCCAAGTGTGATGACTGCAGCAGGGTAACACGATGAACATCTGGGTGTCTGTGCAGTCCTACATACTTTCATGCAATGTCTTGAGTGTTTGGAAAAGCAAAAGGGAAAACACTGTCTTAAGTGCATAACTAAGTGCATAATTATGTCTTACAGTAAAACATTTCCAGTATAACTAGATGGTCATGTACAATTAAAATGTCCACAGTGATGACTGAAGGGGGAATCATCCAAGACAGCTACTGTAAATAAAAACAGTGGTACATTGTAAGGTTGCAGCTTCTCCAGATTATCATGGGCCTGCTCCCTATCCTGGTAAAGGTCAGAGAAACTACTGTTACGTCAGTTATTGCATGCAAAAAAAAAAAAAAAGTTACGTACTCATCATAACATTCCATCTGTGCTATCGATTTTCATTCTTCCTCAACTAATGGGTTCAGATCCAATCCTCAGATTGCACTCGGCCATTACATTAGCTCGTGGCCACCAAAACACTCTACAGCTCCTTCCTTACCCATAATGCACCAACCTCTAACATCTCTCAATCTTATTTTCTGCTTGACAGGAAGATTATTAAGATACGCCATAACTGGAGCTCATCACAAAGGACAGTAGTGTCCCTTGAAGCTTCAGTCATTAAAAATGGTGGGGGTGGTGGGTGAGAATGAAAATGAATCCACAACTTGAAAAGATGCAACTGAAATAAACCAATAAAAAAAACAGCCCAGCAAATCAGGACCCGAAAGCCAGCAGCAAAATGTTTGTCCTTGAAAAAGCCCGATACTATTCGGGTGAAAGCGCTTGGTCTATTGGTTTGTTTCAATAAAGATTGCAATTACTTCAAAATTATCTGGCTGCCGCTACAATTTGTACTATCCATTGGATTAATTCTGCTGCTGGCTTTCGGGTCCTGATTTGCTGGGCTGGTTTTTTTATTGAGAATGATAATGGACAACACAGCTGGAACATAATGGGACAGAGTACCCAGAAACCTAAAATCATGTGTGGACTCTAACGAAGGAGATTCCTGTGTATGTTTAAGCCAAAGGCTGTTCTTCCCCTCAAGACCAGATGTACTTCGTAATGAGTGATAAAGATATGAGGATTTGACCAAGTTGCAGCTGCACATATATCGTCCATGGAAGTTCTAGACTGGAACACAGTAGTTGTCAACATGGATCTGGTTGACTGAGCTTTTAAAGATTTTGGTAAGGGGATATTCAACCTGCTATAGACAAAGGAAATACAATCTGTCAACCATCTAATTAGACTTACCTTTGTTGCTGGCTCACCCAATTCAGTATGTGCAAGGAAGGTAAATAGCTGATGTGTCTTTCTAATTTATTTTGTGTAAGTAAAAACATAATTGTCTATGGACATCTAATAAGTGCAGCATATATTCAACTTTATTTGCAAATTTAGGAAAGAATACTGGGAAGTTAATGGATTAGTTGATACTGTATTTTGACACCACCTTAGGAAGGAAGGAAGCATTGGTACGCAACATTACCCTATCCTTATGAAAAATCAAATATGGAGGCTTAGAAGATAATGCTTGAAGTTCTGAAATTCTAATAGATATAATTGCAACTAAGAAGATAGTTTTCCAGGTCAGGAATTTAAAATCACATTTAGCTGCAGTTGATAAGCTATCACCTTCATTAAACAGACTTGCCAAAAATTTCAGAACAGATTGAACTGGAGCTGAGAAGGGGTCAATCTGGTTTTGCTCTGTCCAACAAACAAACCTTTTCCATTTACTCCTGTAAAGTTTCCTAGTAAAGGGTTTATGGAAAGATAAAAGTATGGAATGGACAGGGGAAGAGAGCATTGGCTGTCTGGCTATTAAAGGAATGGAGAAACCACGCTGTTAGTTTGATGTTTGAGATATCCAGGTGAACCATGCCTGTTGAGTGGGACAGTAGGTCTGGAACTGGATCAAGAATCCAAGGCGGATACTGTAGGTGAGGCCAAAGATGGGAAACCAAATCTGCTGAGGCCAGTAAGGTGCAAGAAACATGACTTTGCTCATCAACTGAGCTGCTTTCTGCATGAATCTGGGTACTGGGGGGGGGGGTCAGAGGCCAAGCATACAGAAGACCAGGGGGGCCAACTGTAGAAAAGAGCATCCTTCTGTGATTCCACCAGTGGGGGGAGGGGGAGAATTAGGGCAAAAAGCTGCTGCACTTGTTATTTGGGGAGAGGCAAAAAGATTGCATCAAGGTTGACCCCACTGACTGAAAATCATATACATCACGTTGTTGTTGAGGGACCACTTGTGAGGTAGTAAGATGGACCTGCTCAGTTTGTCTGCTTTCATGCTGTACCTCCCCACAATATGGATTGCTATTTGAAAGCGGTTGGAAGATATCACCCATTACCACACTCTGAGGGCTTCTCGACACAGGGATAAGATCTGGTTCCCCCTTGTCCCCTTGTTTGTTGATGTACCAAACTACTGACATGTCATCTGTCTGGACTGCAACTGTTCAGACAGGGAGAGTCTTGGAATGCCTGCAAAGCTAGAAGCACAGCTACCATCTCCAGAACACTGATATGCAAGTTGGCCTCTTCAGGAGACCAAATGCCTTGGACTGCTTTCCCCAGGAAATGCCCCATCCCCACCCAATATGGGAAGTGTCCATGGTCACTATAGCCTTGGGCTGAGGGAGGATGAAAGGACAACCATGTAGTAACTGTTGTGACTGCATCCACCAGCAAAGGTATCTTTTGCATGTTTGAGTTATTCTCATCTTTGCTGACATTGGTTGAGAAAGCACTGACCACTGTATTGCTAGCATCCACTGTAGAACTCTCATGTAGAATCTCACTAATGAACTAAAATTATTGCCACTGACATTAACCCCAGGGCAGGCAGAATCAATCGGGGTGAAATTATGGGACTACAAATTATTTTCCTGACCTGCATCCTTATTGTTTGTACTCTTGAAAGAGGAAGAGAAGCTACCATAGATACAGTGCTAAACACAGACCCAATGAACTCTAATGTTTGGGTAGGTTGTAAGACTTGTCGTAATTTATGGTTATTCTGAGATTTGAACAAGTGTGTAGCACTTGTTTGTGTGCTTCTATCAGTCGATGCCTGGTCGGGTCAGTTGTCTAGAAATTTAAACACTCTGAATCCCTGCAGTCTCAGGTGAACTGCTACTACTGTCATGAACACCTTGGGGGCTGTGGTGAGGCCAAAGGGCAGTGGTCTGAACTGATAGTGACTTGCTCTCAGCCGGAAGTGTAAGTAACTTCTGGACTGTCTGTTCATCTTTATGGGACAGTATGCATTCTGAAGGTCTATCTTGCACATCCAGTTGTCCTTGCCCAGAAAGGGCCGAATGGACTGAACCATGACCATCCAGAATTTTTTGTTTCAGACTGACTTATTCAATACACTGAGATCCAAAATTGGTCTACAGTCCCCTATTTTCTTTGGCACTAAAAAGAATCTTGAGTAAGTTCCGGATTCTATTTGGTCTGATGGGACCTCTTGGCTGACTCTTTCTTAACAGCTTTTGGATTTGTAGTGCTGCTTCCCTCTGACTGGGTGGAACATCAGGAAATTTTCTTAACACTGAAGGAGATCTTTTGTTCTATCTAGCCAGGCTCTCTGGTGCAAAGATAAGTGACCTCCCCCGACTGCCTCCAGAGGTGGGCAATCGGACCTCCTTTCAGGAGTGGTGAAAGGGTCGGTCAGAAAAGTTATCTCTGTGGGTCTCCTCTGCTATGGGGCCGTCGCCTTCCATTATAGCTCCCCCCTCTGCCCCTGGGGGGAACAATCTCCACGTGTGTCCTGGAAAGGACCCTGGGACTTTCTGAACAATACTTTTCTACCTCCTCATTGACTTCTGGAAAACGTCCTTTGAGGGGTCGGAAAATGCATGCCCACTGCACACACAGTTTTATTTTCTCACACCTGGAGTGTGTGTCTTTCACTGTGGGGTCAAACTAAGAAGTGCCATGAAAAGGAGCACTGATGAATGAGGACTTGAAGGGCTCCGCAAAATCACAAAGGCACATCCAGGCATGCCTCCTGATGGAAACATCCGAACCCGCAGCCCTTGAGACTCCTTCTGAAGCATGCAAGATAAGCCTCATGGACGAATTAGACATAGCTTGTAGGGTAGACAACTGAGAGACTAATGAAGATCGAGCCTCAGCAGTTTCAGTTCCAGAAAGAGATTTTGATAGCCGTTTAAATCAAATCTCTTTGAAGTCTTGTAAAATGTGCCAGGTAGCTCAAAAGTCACTGAAGCATAAATGCGCTTCACAAACCTGTCAATCACTCTAGACTCTCTGTTAGGAGGATGAACATTGGAATTCTGTTCCACAAATTCTGTTTTTGTAGCTGCCACCATTACCATGGCATCCACCGGCACCCCTTTACCCCAAAATTCCCTTTCTAGTGGTGAAGCCAGAATCCTGTCTGGTCTCTTAGGGACTGGCTCAACTGAATCAGGTTCCTTCCATGCCCACCTAGAGACCAAATCAGTGAGCTCACCGGCCAAAGGCCTCCAGAAATATTGATTTCTCTGGAGAATGGTCTTGGGAAGACCAGCCACCCTTCTGTTTAAGGATCTTAAGAAGGTCTCCAAATGAGATGTCACAGGGTGGTAATTTTGGGGACCCCTCTCCTTCATCAAAATCAGCATCCACAGTGACGGACTCTTAAGGAGATTCCAAGGGCCTCCTTTTGCACTTTCACTTGCTAGGGACTTCCACGCTAGTGTGGTTTGATGAAGTATCAGAAGAGATTAGGATACCCTGCTGGGTAGTCTGGACGCTTTGAGCTGACTGTCCCTGTGGGGTACAATGTTGAGGTTCATGATGCAAAGTCATCTGAGAAGTAGAGAGTGGATCCAAGGTGGTAGGACCCATCTGTCCTGATGGAGCAGAGAACACTCTCTTCACAACCTCAAAGGCAGATCGTTCTGGAAAGAAGCAAGACAACGGAGCTGAGAAAGCAAGTTTCTGGCTCATCACCTACCTCCACTCTGAGAACAACCCACCCAAGGTAGACGTCAGAACCGAGCTATCCAGTGCCTAGGCTCTGAGAGAAGCAGTCAGCGCCAAAAACCTCAGAGTTGACTCCAACCTCTCTGGATCCGACATGGAAGCTTCTGCTCCGAAAGTCATCTGACTCTGAGGATATTGGAGATGGTGCACTCACAGCATTATTCAGATCCAAAGAAAGTGTTTTCTTCTGATCAGAACCAGACAGACCCTGAACGCTCATAACCAAGGACTCTAAACAAAAGTTTGAATTGGAGAAGAAGCTGTAATGTGTGGAGTAGTAGATAATCATATTTCTTGACCCACAGGGGTAGAAGCCTTTAGAACTCCCACCTGAATTTGCGCAGTGAAGAATTTCTTCATCATCCTCTCCACACCTTCTTCCATAAGACTCCTGGAGGAACAAGATGATGCTAGAGATGGCAATTTGGAGCACCTCTCTATAAAGGGAGAAGGCACTATGGATGGGACTGGATCTACATGAGAATAAGTTGTCCTTGCTAAGGGTTTCGGATCCAAGGATGTAGAATCTGGTACAGGCTTGATTGGATCCGACGAGGGTCAGACCATGAGTAATTTCACATCTGGTTGTTCTTTTTTTCTTTTTAGGCTCTGAGGAAAAAGAGGCTGAAAACTCAGAAGGTTTAGACTTTTTTTTTAGGGTCTCTAGCTTTGTGTTTGAGGGACTGAGCCCCAGTAATGGCTTTGGAGAACAAAGTTGGCAGCAAGCTTTTCAAAATCAATTTTTTCTCCTGTCAGCTAGTGCTCGGGGATTAAACCCACAACAGATACCACAATCCTGTTACAAATGATCCGGGCCCAAGTAACATACACAAAGATTATGGGCATCGGAATAAGGCAACTTGTGCCCACACTTATCACACTTTTTAAATCCTGAATGACCTTTTTTGGACATTCTGAAAATAGAAAAACTACAGTAATACCAAAATTACTAAAAAGGCAAAGATTAAATAAGTAAGTAGTTTTAAATAAGAAATATGCAAGAAAAACTCATCTCCCACTCTACATTCAAGGGCTGAAGGAGACCACATCTAGACGTGAAAGTGGCAAATGAGATCTGAGAGATGTTAGGGGTTGGTGCATTACGGGCAAGGAAGGAACTCGAGATGTTTTTGGTAGCCATGAGCTAGTGTAATAGCTGAGTAAGATCCAATGATCGGATCCAAACTCATTAGTTCAGGAATGAATGAAAATTGACATCATCAGATCCTATTGTTAAGCCTGAAGTTTTGGGATAGAAACATTACCTGCCAAGGTAGTCTAACCTGGTTAGGGCCATGGCAGGTATATGTTTTCAAGTGCCCCTGGAAATGGGAAGAGGAGAAAGAAAAGCAGATTGCAGTGTTTGCTGACATCCAAGATGATGTTCTTATAGGTAATGTTTATGATAATAAAATATCCTACGTACATGTAGCCAAGCATGTAGGCAATCATACTGGGAAAGGTTGAGGATACAAGGGCAAGGCCCAGCCAGTGTCCACAACTCCCACAGAGTCTGGTAATTTGGGCACTTCAGGAAAAACAACTAGGTGGTAGCAAAAATCCCGAACTGAAGACGTACATGCCAGAAGACACTAGACTTCCTCTGGAAAGAAAGAAAGAAAGACTTCAGTGGAAAATCATTGATAACAGTGAATCTAAATCTAAGACACAATTGTCAAAAAGTATTGGAAATCCACTGGAAACAGAAATGGAGAGGACTAAAAAATAGTTAAAGCAGGGAACAGCTCTCAGAGTACAGTTGTGTAAGTAAGCATACCATAACATTAGATGTTCTAACAGAACTCTTGCAATATTCTAAGCTAAATAGGTCCTAACCCTTGTTACCAGCCAGCTTACAAAGCTACATGGAGCCCTTCCACAAGGACATCGATCAAAGATAGCTGGTGTGCAAAAAGCTTCAGAGTATTTTTTGCCACTGAAGAGCACTCCTTGCAGCAAAATGAAGATCACATCTGCAGAAACAAGTCACACTGATAGTTGGGGTCTATTTATGTTTGCTGAGATAATAATACTTGTTTGCATAACTGCAACAGTTACATTTACATATTATTTTCGGTATAAAATTACAATTATGTATAAATGACATACAAATATCACCACTGTGAAGAGGAATGAATTTCACATTTTAACTTTTTTTTATAAACTTTATACTTCAGATATATATATGTATATATATATATATATATATATTTTTTTTTTTTTCTTACAGGTAGGCTGGGAAACTTCATTTTCATATTTTTACCTTAGCCAAAGCTGTCCAGCCAAGAAATCTGCAGGTGTCAGGAGATGCGAAATTCTACTCAGTTTAGGTATCTAATAGCTAAAAATACTAGAATAATAGGATTTGTACTGTCATGGATTTTATAAAGAATAAAATGTCTATAACTGTATTTACTGGTGCAAGTGACTTTAAGCTTCTCCATTTTGCATTGACTGACTGACACATTTTAGAAGAGAACAGAGCAAAATTTTGAAGAATGATTTGGTACAACTGGGGAAAATGGTAGAACAAGAACACAAACATTTATGGGATGGGAAAGAATTAAGCAGTAAAAATGCAAAAAGCGGAGAAAACAATTTTAAGAAAAAAAAAAAAAAAAAAAACAGGCATGTAGATGGAAAAGGCAGAGGCACACCCTGGGCAGTGTGTTTAAGCAGAAAATATGAACAGGTACAAGGAGTACTACATGAGTAGATGCACACAAGTAAACGATTCTAGAAAGTATACAGATAAGAAAGGAATGAAGATTAGAATGCAGAAGAGCAGAGACATGACAGAAGGGGATAAATGACTGCATGGGAGACAGACAAACACATGTACAGTAGACTCCCTCTTATCCGGCCTCTCTAACTAGCCTCCTGTTTAACAGGTCATCAAATTTCTGCCATAGCCCTAGCAAAAGACAACAGAGATGAACACTTCCCCCTCCTCTGGGCTAAATAATGACAGACATTTGAGTTTTAGACTTACATCATACATCACTGAACAGCCCTCCCCCCTTAACCCATTTCCTTCTCTTCCATTCTTCCACACCCTGTTAGCACACACAACCATCAAAATTGGCCCGCCCTCCTAACAAAATGCAAACAAGTAAAAAAATACTAATTACCGTACTGCCTATACTATTTCTATTTTACCATCTTACTGCCTAGGAACAAAAACTTGACCATGGTATTCACTACCCAAATTGTCAAACAGCCACCCACTACTTCACACATAACACCAAACACTTTACCATCCCCAGCACACCGAATCTACCACCCTCAACAAAATATCACCCCTGTAAAGTCACAATATGTAATCCTAAAGACAAAGACTATATAAAACATATAAACAAACTCCTAAAGCTTAGAGTATCCTGTCACTATAACCTTATAACACATGGGAACATCCATCTCAACCCTATCCCACCCACACCCAATAGCTTTCACTCCCCTACCTCAACCCCCACAGTCAAGCTACCCCTTTCTACTCCCACTAGTTCCCTCCTAGCATTTCACCTAAATATTAGAAGTATTAACAATAAGATTCCCAACCTACATGCCTTCCTAGCAACCCACTCCTCAGACATTATGTGTCTTACAGAAACATGGCTAAAACCTAGTACTACTGATAATCAGATACTAACTCTAAGATATAATATTCACCGGTTAAACCGTACTACAAGGAAAGGAGGTGGGATAGCAGTCCTTTACAAAAATACTCTAACTGTTAACAGACACCATTCAACCATCCCAATTCAATAATACAGAGCTCCTCATAACCAAAATAGAAGTTATGACAATGCTAGGCGTATACCTCAGGATCTCGTTTGTGAGCTAAGATAGTCCCCTCTATAAACAAAGGGCAAGAGGAAGGTGACCTAAAGCTAGAAAGAGGTCATAATCAAACTCCTCCAGGTCTGTCAGCAGAGGGGGGGAAGGAGGGGCAAGAAAGAAAGAAAGAGAAGAAGACAACTAACATGGAGCGTTATGGTAAGAACATAACTTCTAATGTTAAGTTGTCTATCTCGTTCATTCTTGCTGGATGGGGGTGGAGCCTTGCGTTTTTGTTAGGCAGCTTTTGGTGTCTAATTTCATAAGATATGGTGATCGACAGCTGAGTGCCTGAAGTTCTGAAACTTTCTAGCTGAAGTAATAGCTACCAGAAAAAGGATTTCATATAGGGTCTGAGTAGAAAACTCCAAAAAAAAGGCTTTTGCAAAGCTTGTGGGACATTATGGCAGACTCTGAAATATGGATGGAGCAATGAAAGGATCTAAGTCCTCCTTCCTTGAGCCCAAAGGCTAAACGTTCCACTTACTCAGAGAGGGGGAGGGGGCGATGTAACTGGCCGACTGATGGATCAAAGATCCCAGAACTGTCCAGATGCCAAGGTTACTCCCACAGAAATTGATGAGAAGAGGAACCAAACCCGTCGAGGCCAGTAAGGAGCAATGAGGATCAATGAGGCCTCTGGCGATAGCTTTCTGTATCTTAGTGGGAGGAGGAGGAAATGCACAGAAGTCCCGGGCCAAATTTGGACAGAGCGTCTCTGCTGGGTTGGCCTGGTAGTGTTTGGGGAGTAAAAAATCGCAGCAAAGGCTGACCCCACTTCAGAAAAATTTCTAGAACATTTATGCAAGTGGCATTCGTCTGTGTCAGAAGAGTAGCAAGGAGGGGAACAAGGAGGTCTTCCCAAAAGAGCTGGGGAAGACATCCACCACAGAAGATGATTCTTCATAATGGTGTGGACACATGAAAGTGCTGGTATGACCATTGTGTGAAGAGCATCCATTGAAGGATTCTCATGTGGAATCTGGCTAATGGAAGCAGAGGCATGGCAGCCGCCATAATCCCCAACTCTCGATCTGTTAGTCTCGCAGACATGTTGTTGAGATTTGCGCCTATGAAGGTAATAGTGCGACAAGGGGCGACAAACAAAAACAGACTTTTCGCATTTATTGATATGCCTAAGTTTTGACAAATGCGAAAGGTGTAGTCCTTGGCTGTGAGGAGCCAGTCGTCCAAATATGGAAACACCACTGGAAATCCTGACGTCGCCTCAGGTGAGAAGCTACCACTGCCATGCATTTGGTAAACACCGGGGGCAGTGGTGAGACCAAGAAAATGACTGGTCCCCAGCCTGAGCGGGAGGAATCTTTCTGGAGCGCCTGTTCATTTACTTGTCTTGAGTCAGGCTAGCCAGGCTTGGCACAGTGTGAATCTTCCGACTGCCTCCGAGGTGGACAGTCGGGCAACACCATGCTGAAAAGTTCTGGTCTGTTCTGCCTCCCCCTCTCTGCCGGCGTCTACCATTATTGTTCCCTCCTCTGCCTCTGGAGAGGGACTCTCTCATGTCGTCGCAAGGCAAGTTGCTGTGTTGTTTGGAACCCGTTTTTTTTTCACTTTTGTGCTGGGGTAAGGTCTAGAAGGAGGAGAAGAAAACGGGACTCCGGCAGACAGAGTTTTGCCATCCGATCCTTTCGCCTTCCTTGATCTCAAGTCTCTGAAGATGGCCCATAGGTAGTTCAGTAGTTAGTTCATTGCAAGGTCGGCTGGCAAAAAAAACATCTACTTCCCACCTGGTCCATAGACTAGATTCTTTGTTATCAGTTGGTGGCAGCAGCTAGCCACCACAGAACAAGAATTGCAGTTGGTTTGGTGTTTAGTAGTTGTATTCCCTGGGGGTTGGGGTAGGGTCCAGTGGGGTCAGGGAGGTCCTCTGTCCCCCAGGCTCTTGCCACCACCACAAGGGGGGAGGGAGGGGAAGGGGGGGGGGTGGGCGAGAGCGCAAGGGAGATACATTTCATCCTCCTCCGTTAAGGAGTTAGGGGCTGGCCAATTTCCCCCTCTTTTCAGTCTGTCTATAGAAGTCTCTAGAGGAGCATCTGGGGAAAGGGGGACCAAGAACCGGAAGAACCTAAAAATCTCCTTCATCAGTCAGAGGTGTGAGTAGCAAGTGCTTCTTCTTACACTTTCTCTCTTCTAGGGGGCTCCCCTGCCAATTCAGGAGGCCTCGGGAAAGATGAGATCCCAGGAAGGGATTCTAGAACTGGCCTCTCTGCTCTGGTCTCTGGGATGAGTAGTAGACATAAACTGGGAGGCACGAAAGAGGGGGGGGACGGGCAGGCTGTGGAGTTGAACAAGGTTCCAACACACAACAGTTTGAGGCATCGACTGATGACTGATGCTGGGCAGCCATTTGACTTTAGAAGTCGACTCACTACACCTCTGACTCATGACCCCTCCCTCATCATGACCTGGAGGAGTGAGCCGACTGTCTCTGCCTAGACAGCAAGGGAGACGCTTGGACAAGAGCTGGGCAGCCAAGGGATGGTGACCTAGGGAACTTCTAGATGTTTCTAGATGATGGTCTGATCGAGCCACGGGCTCCGATTATACTCCGCCCGCCGCGAGCCCGGGCCGAAGGACCCAGAACTGCAGTGAAGGACTCTCATCGGCTCCAGCCGATGCAGAAGCAGCAGGGTTTCACTGAATCACCTCGACCGAAGTCCTGAGCGAGTCGGCCAGAAAAAATGTTGGGGGCAGGATAGTTAGTAGGGTATACAGGGGGAACCTTCAGGCTTAAACAAGTGAGTGTTTTTTTCCTCTGCAGGACTCTAGGGCTGAAGCCATGGCATACAACACAAGAGTCCTGCAGGTCTGTAAAGGTCCCAGGCAGTACACACAGAAGTGTGGACCGCCTGTCAGAGACATTTTCTGACAGCACATTTAAAAAACACACACACACAACCACACACACAAACACACACTGTAATTACAAATTTAAAGAATTATTACTTATTACTAAATATAAAACTTCTAAAAGGTTATAAACACATACCCACACAAAACACATACAAGTGGGAAAGAAGCTTATGGAAGGGAAGAAAGGCTGAATTGAAGAAGAATTCTTAAAAGAGGAGAAAAAATAAAATATCCACTACAAAAATAGAAAAAAGAAAAAGAAAAACTAAGGAAGTTTAGTTTAGACAGTTATTAATCTAAATTAAAAAAAACCTGACCTGAGCGGGTAAAACACCTCGATGGCTGTAGCGGCAAATGAGATCTGAGGTAATTCACCCTAAGATGAAAGGCGAGATAGACAACTTAACATCTACAGATTAACCAGAACAAATGCTTGAACATCGTCTGTGCTTACATTCCACCAGGCAACAACTTAATACCCTTGAGGATATCCTATACTGGTTATCCACTACCTATCCCCAAGAAACCATAGTTCTTGGTGACTTCAATACTGACTGGCACCCCTGCTCCTCCTAACCCCCCTCACCCCTATAAACTTATCTGGGTTTAAACAGACCATAACCTCTCCCACTAGGATAAACAAATCGACCAACAGGGAACGTATCCTAGACTGGATCCTAGTTAATAACCAACCCCAAATGTACACAGCTGGCACTCTCCCTGATGACCTTAGTGACCATTTACGAACCTATATCATAAAACATAAGGCAGGAAACCCTCACCAGACCAAATATAAAACACTTAAGTACAGTTGTGTGCACTTACCATAAATGTAGATGTTCGAGTGTATTCACTGTTGCAGTCATTACATTTGGGTAATCTGCTGGCAGGTTGCCCTCAGTCAGCCTGATTAACAAAGTCTTGGGTCCTGCGTCGGTTGCTGTCCCTTCTTCCATGATGCCAGGTCGTCAGGGATATAAAACATGCAGCCGAAGTCATTACCTCAGTTTTTCTTGCCCCAGATGTCAGGTGCCCCCCTAATGGGGAGCAAATAAAATTTAACACAAAACTATACCTCCAACCAAAAGCAGATACACCAAAAAGGTTTTTAAGCACAGTTACAGAAAGTAGAGGTATAGTCAGAGAAAAACAGGGGGCTGGAGGAAGGGTAACCAGGACTGCAACAGTGAATACACTTGAACATCTACATTTATGGTAAGTGTACACTACTGTACTATGTTCTTCATGTTTCACTGTTGCAGTCATTACATTTGGGTAGATTTCCAAAGCTATGGTTGGGAGGATGGATTTATACAGCATTAGGACCAGCTATAAGGCCCTGCAAGACAGCAGTGGCAAAGCCAGCTCTGGATTTAGAGAAAATTGGTAAATGATAATGTTTGTTGAAAGTATGAACTGAACTCCAGGTAGCAGCTTCTAGAATATCCCTGGTAGGAACACCTTTGAGAAAGGCTGCAGAAGTAGATGCAGCCCTGGTGGAATAAGATCTGATCCCTTGGGGGATAGGTTTTCCATGGTGCTTATAGCAGAAATGAATGCAATGGCTTATCCATTTAGAAATGGTTTGTTTTGAAACAGCCTTTCCCTCTGCCCCTGCAGCAAATGCTACCAGCAGTTGTTCAGATTTTCTTTGAGTTTTAGTCCTGTCCAAGTAGAATCTAAGTTGTCTGTCCACATCCAATGAAGAGCCACACTGGATACCACCTTGGGCATGAAGGATGGATTGGTCCTGAGTGACACCCTGTCCGCATGAAAGATGATGGAAGTCTCCACTGCCATAAGGGCCTGTAACTCAGATATCCTTCTAGCTGAAGTGATTGCTAGAAGGAAGGCTGTTTTCCAAGAAAGAAATTTTAAGTCTGCAGTAGCAGCTGGCTCGAAAGGAGGTAGAGTGAGTTTCTCCAATACAAAGTTAAGGTCCCAGGCAGGGGTTGGAGCTCTCCTGGGTGGTCTCAAGTTTTTGGCCCCTCTGAGGTACTGCTTGAGCAGAGGATGAGAGAAGAGGGGAGGTTCTGTGTTGTAATGAGCTGAAATGGCTGATGTGGATTTTAATGGAGGAAAAAGACAGGCCCTTGGGAAGCATCTCAGTTAAGTATTGTAAAATCTGAGGTAAACTGGGCGCTGCTGTGCTCATTCCTTGAGATTGATTCCAAGCACAGAATCTTTTCCATTTGTCAGCATAAGATTTTCTAGTACTAGGTCTTCTCGCCTCCAAGATTACATCCATCACAGGTTTGCTGAGGGATGCTAAGGGTGAATTTAAGTGATTAGCCAAGCTGCAAGGATCAATGTTGGGAGCTGAGGGTGCAGAATCTGATTCTCCTGCTGAGACAGTAAGGAAGGTGTCTGAGGCAGGTGCCATGAAGATATTTGTGAGACACTGCGCAGGAGCAGGTACCAGTGTTGGCGTGGCCAGTCTGGAGCAATCAAAATCATTCTTGGTTTGTCCTGTTTGACTTTTAACAGAACTTTGCAGAGTAGACGCAGAGGGGGAAAGGAGTAGACTGACAGGTTTTTCCAGCTGATGGATAAAGCATCCACTTTCCAGGCTTTTTTGTGTGGAGTCCTTGTGCAAAATTTGTCCAACTGGTAGTTCCGGGGGGAGACAGATCTATGTCTGGGCTCCCCTATTTGCTTGTCAACATGTTGAAAATCCGTGGTTCCAGTCTCCACTCGTGTGGGTCCATGAGATTTCTGCTTAGTCCGTCTGCCAGTGTATTTAATTTTCCTGCCAGGAATTGAGCTTGTAGGTGCACTTGGTAGCTCAAGGCCGTGTTCGACAATGTCATGGCTAGTCTGCAGAGGGGATAAGAATGTGCACCCCCCTGCTTGTTTATGTACCACATAACCGTAGTGTTGTCCGTCTTTACCATTAGTTGTCCTGGAAGAATGTAGTCCTTGAAAGCTGCCAGAGCATTCTGTACAGCTAACATTTCTTTTTGATTGATATATAGGTGCATTTGATTTGGGTTCCATTTGCCCTGAATGCACTTCCCTGCCAGGCGAGCCCCCCCCCCATGCATAGTCTGATGCATGTGTAGTTAGGGTTTGGGTGGCAGGGGGTAGTGTGAATGGCAGTCCCTTGTTTTGGTGGCAGGCCTCTGCCCACCATAGGAACTCCAGGCATAGGCAAGGTATGATAGGAATCATTGTTTCCAGGCTGTGACAATGTTGACTCCATAGACTTTTTAAGTACCACTAAAGTTTCCTCATATGCAGTCTTGCATATGGAATTAGAAGAATGCAGGAGGCCATGAACCCCAAGGCTTACAGTATTTGTCTTGCAGATAGCAGGCTTTTTGCGGCCACTTGTTTGAAATAAGTTACCAAATGAATTTGCTTTCCTGGTGTGAGGAAAGCCATCTGGGCAGTTGTATTCAAGCTTGCACCCAGGAATGCAATCTGTTGAGAGGGTACAAGTTGTGATTTCTTTTCGTTTATGGTGTACCCTAGACAAGTTAGAACCCTTTTACAAACGCCAGATGATTTAGAAGTATGGTCTGGTTTTCTGCCTGAATTAGACAGTTGTCCAGGTATGGATATATTTGAATATTTCTTTGCCTGCAAAATGCAATTACTGGAGCCAGGCACTTTGTGAATACCCTGGGCACAGTAGACAAGCCAAAGGGCAGTGCAGAGAACTGATAATGCAAATAGCCTGCTTTGAAGCATAGGTATCTTCTGCAAGATTCCCTGATTGGAACATGCAGGTAAGCTTCTTTTAAATCTACAGTTGCCAACCAGGCATCTTTGCCTAGCATAGTAAGTAACTGGTGAAGAGTCAGCATCTTGAATTTTGGAATGTCCAGAAAGGTGTTTAGAGTAGACAAGTCCAGAATTGAACGCCATGATTTGTCTTTTCTGGGTACCAGGAAAAGCCTGGACTAGAAATCTTGTCCCTTTTCCTTTTCTGGTACCGGTTGAATAGCCCCCATGTTTAAGAGGGAAAGTACTTGTTTCTGAGCCTCTGCCCACTGATTTGGGGGCAGGTTTGGCCACCCGTTTGGTGTTGGCAACGTGTGGAAATGAAATCTGTATCCCTGGGACATTATATTTTAAACCCATTTGTCCTGGATAATGAGTTTCCAGTTTTTTGCATGAAAAGCAATCTTTCCCCCTAAAATGTAAGTGCTTGGTAATTTTAAAGGAAAGTCGTTGAGACTGTTTACCATAGGGGGTGTCTTATTATTTCCAGATTTGGAAGTGGAGGCCCCCCATTGCTTGGGTTTGAGAGTCCCCTGGGACTGAAACCTGGTGCTTTTAGTGTGTCCAGATTTGGTTTGAGAGGATCTGGAAGGAGCTGGAAAGGACCAATTCTTAGTAGGCCAGTGCCTACTAAATTTTGGAGGTTGCACTTGTAAAAAATCCTTTACAGTTTGCATAGATTTAGCTTTATATTCCATCTTTTTTAAAACTTCTTCACCCTTATTGCCAAACAAGCGGTCCTGATTTAAAGGAGCATCCAACAATTTTGCTTTAACATGATCAGGCAGAGATTGCTTCTTAAGCCAAGCATGCCTTCTAAGCACAGGCCCAGTAACAGCAGCCCTGCAAGAGGCCTCAGAATCAAAACCACATTGCAAAGTATGTTTTCCAACTTGTTCAGCAGAATGCAATAAATCCTGTAAATCTTTATTTTCCACACAGTCAGAAATCAACATCATTTTCTGTTTAAGCAGTCCAATAATATGCTGTTGATATTTTAACATATGAAATTGGCAGTTTAAAGCCCTGATTGCCAAGGTTGCAGAAGTATAAATGTTTTTACCTCATCTATCCAGTGCCCTGGAGTCTCTATCAGAAGGGATAGGATTTTTAGCAGTAGAAGCCTTAATGCCCTTAGGCCCTTGAGAAATGGTTTCAGGATCTGCAGCAGGATTTTTGAAAAGGAACTTGTGGGACTCAGGAACCCTGTAGTATCTGTCAGGTTTACAAGGAGCTGGAGGCAGGGAATCAGGGGCCATACTGGATTCTGAAAACACATCATCAACAATGTCTAGTACAGGAGGTATAGCCAAAGGCCTATGCTGAGGTAAAAGAAGAAAATCCCTAAGCCTCTTTTTTGAATCAGAGAATTCCTGACTTTCCCAGTGGAAATGTTCCCTTAAGGTATGTAAAGTTTCACTAAAAGGGAAATCCTCACCAAAAGAGAAATCCTCAGGGGGGGGAGCAGAGGGAATGGAATCCCCTGCATCAGAATCCTCATAAGTAGGGATGGACAAATCCAGGTCATTAGAAGAGTCAAAAGAAACAGAGTCCTGACGGCTCCGGACCCATCCAAGGTAGAGACATCCGCGGGTTTCATAGTTGAAGTATCTCGCGGCATACCGGACTCCGAATGGGTTTCAGCAGAGGACTGTGAGTCGGAAGTAGCAGGTATCAGGGGCTGCGAAAGCACCTCACTGAGTACTGGCGAACTGGCGACTGGCTTAGGAGAAGAGACGTCGGCAGTTTTGGACCTCAACGGCCTGTCTCTGTCTTTATCTTTGCGTTTTTTTCTAAATTCCGGTAGTCGGGTGGCTAACTGGTGCCATTTCTGGATAATTAGACAGAGAACTGAAATATTTAGAGGCAAAAATGTACCGACGATGGATAGTGTGCTGAGTAAATAAAGCACAAAACCGACAGCAAGGTACGTCTTGGTCAGGGCCTAGGCAAGGAATACAGTACAGATGGAAATCTTTATGAGGTATTTGCTTTCCACAAGTAATGCAATTATTAACTTTTACTGACATCGGTAAAGAGCAAGAAAAAGTTTCCCCAACGGGGTACTTAGCTTTAAGTTGAAGACTTTGGTTCTGAAACTGGAAAACGAAAATTTCAGGAGTCGGCCGACCGGCACTTGCGAACTGCTTCTGCTTCGGGCACCGCATGGCAAGAAAGACTGAGGTAATGATGTTGTCTGCATGTTTTATACCCCTGACGACCTGACATAATGGAAGAAGGGACAGCATCCGACACAGGACCCAAGACTTTGTTAATCAGGCCGACTGAGGGCAACCTGCCAGCAGATTACCCAAATGTAATGACTGCAACAGTGAAACACGAAGAACATCAGGAAAACTTGACACTGCTATATTCCTAAATGAACTAAAAGCAGTTGACTGGTCAAAACTAAAAAAATCTACCATTAGAAGAGGCTATAGCTCACTTTAACACAACATTCCTAAGTATCCTTGATTCCCATGCTCCAGCATGTACAATAAAATCTAGATCAAACACCATGGCTCACAAAAGATACCAAATCTAAAATCAAAACTAGAAACAGAGCCTGGGCCAGCTGGAGAACAACTAAAGCCCCACTTGACCATCTAAAATATCGTCAACTCAGGATTGATACAAAAAAATCTATTTTACTAGATAAAAAAGCTTCTACCAAAATCTCCTACGAAAACACCAAAACAACCCTCAAAAGTTCTGGGCAGGCTTAAATCAACTACTTCATCCAGGTCATTCTACCACCTCAACCCCGGCTAACCACACCCATAGTTCCCCAGATTCCATAGCTGGCACTTGTAACAACTTTTTCACTGAAACAATCCAATCCCTAGCAAATCAACTAACCCCCACAAACTTAAACCACACCCCTAATCTACCCACTAATCACCCCCAATATAGCTTCCAACTGATATCCACTAGTTTTATCAAAACACTTATAAAAAAAACTAAAACCTACCACCATCGCTGCTGACCTCCTCCCTGCAGAGTACCTACAAATAGCTGCAGATGCCATTGCATACCCCATATCTATCCTTATCAATAGAACCTTATCCGAAAGTGCTATCCCCTCCCTCTGGAAAATATCCCACTCCATAAAGGTGGTAGTTCTACAGACATATCCAACTATAGACCCATTGCCATTCTTTCCCCACTAGCCAAAATAATGAAGAAATGTGTACACAAGCAACTAATGCATCATCTTACATACTATCCAACTCCCAACATGGTTTCAGGCCATACCACAGCACCACCCCAGCCCTCCTTTCCTTTACTAATGCCATAAACCAAAACAGGAATGACAATTGGCTATCCTCTGCCCTCGTTCGTGACCTATCAAAAGCCTTTGACATGGTCAAACATGAACTTCTCATTCTTTCTCTAAAATCTATTACCTTCAATAAGCACGCAATCCAGTGGTTCCAGTCCTACCTGACTGGTAAACAACAGACGGTACTATGGCAGGGCAAACTCTCCAGCCAGCTACCTCTCACACTTGGTGTCCCTCAAGGCTCCATACTAGACCCACTACTCTTCTCGATTTTTATAAACAACCTTCACACTGCTATCCCTAAAGCTACCTGTACTCAATATGCAGATGATTCCACTCTGATCTGCTCAGCCACTTAACCATCCGAGCTGCAAATCATAACCCAAAATACATTTAACACTATTGAGAACTGGTTCGCCAACCAACGCCTACTGCTGAACCCCAATAAAACTAAACTTCTACTCTTTACCCCCACTAGTAAATCTGCCACACTTTCACTCTCTGTCACATCTAACAATGATTCCACTATCTCCCCAGATCAACATACCAAACTTCTAGGGGTTATCATAGACAATAATCTCAAATTTGACCTATAGGTCAACAAAACCATACTGACCATCAATAAGAAGCTTGGATCACTGTATAGAAACAAGACATTTTTAACCCCACTGGCTAGGACTGCAATCACCTGGTCACACCTACTCTCTACTCTTTTATATGCCTTGCCTGTACTCTCAAACCGCAACAAATCCGAACTAGGTAAGCTGTCCCATAGCTACAACCATATTGCAAGATTTGCCAATGGCTCCACCTATAGAACCCACCACTGCCAGAACCTGAAACAACTAGAGTGGTTGGAACTGCCCAGCTTAATTCAATTCAATCAGCTCTTAATAGCACACAAAATTCTGTACCACCCTGAAGTATCCCCTCACTTATAAATATTATTAAGCCATATAGCAATCTGAGTTCCCTACAATCAGCCGACAAACTACTGGTCCAAACCCACAAAACTTTTATGTGTTAGTTATACCATACTTATTATAACGGATCCCATCTCGCCTACATTCATAATGATATTTTCGGGGCGATCGCTCCGACACCCCCAAACTAGTACACTAGAATTAGAACTCTTAACGGGGCTGCCTGGCTCTCCATCTTATCCCACACATGCACCACTTCTTCTTTGTTCGCTTTCATGTTCGCCTTATATGCACAGAAAAAAAAAAAGTACTACAACCAAGTTACCACAACAAGTTAAAAGACTTCAAGACTCAAATTCCAAATGGAACTAAAATCCCAAGGAAGGGGGAAGTGGCTCATGGAAACACTCCTGAGAACTGTGTGGAACCAAAGGAAGCCCCCTGCCGAGAAACCACATCAAAATATCATCTATTGATAATGTAGCCATTGCCCTGGTAGAATGAGCCTTGACTGAATAAATGAAAGATGCAATCTTTAATCCATTAGCCAGTTTTATTTTTTGCACTTGCTGTTGACATTTGTTTATTGCAAAGGAAACAAACAGTTGATATGATTAGTCTGTTGAATACAGAAAGAAGAAGCTACTTTAAAAAAAAAGGAGGGATTTAATTTCAAGGACTCTATGTTTTGTGAAATATCAAATGAGGAGGATCAGAACAAAGAGCTTGATGGCCACTAAAAGGCAGTTCAGAAGACAGAAATTTCAAATCAGCAGGCTAGCTGGTTCAGGGGGGGCAGTTAAGGCGGCAGCAACCAAATTTAGGTCCCAAGGGGAACAGGCAGTTTCCAGGACAGATTTCAAATCGCAGGTAGCAGCTGGTTCAAAAGGTGGGCAGTTTAAGCAAAGCAGAAACAAAAAGGGTCCCAAGGGAACAGGGTGAGATAGAGACATCAATGAAGGTAAACTGAAGAGCCCAATTGAAAAAGAGAGGCCAAGAAATTCAAAACCTTGCTGAGCCAGAAGGCGAACCTTTTCCATTTGCTGGAATAGAGTTTGACAGTGGAAGGTTTGTGTGAGAAGAAGACAATATGGATCACCTCGGAGAGAATTGTCTGATTAAGGATGGAAGGCGGTAAACCCATGCCGTAACCTCAAGGACCTGAGGGTAAATCACTCACTGTCGGCAGGAGGAACCGGAGGGGGAGGAGGAGGAAAAGAAGACCGTGGGGGCCAATGTCGGTCCTGGCATCCCTCATCCTCCCCTGGGGGGGAGGAGGGAGAGGAAGAAACTCTCTGCACTTACGGGGGGGGGGCTGGCAAACAGTCGCAGCAAAGGGACCCCATTTAGCGAAGATTTTCGCAACCACTCTGGTTGAGGGACCACTCGTGGGGTAACAGAATGGTCCTGCTTTAGATGTCTGCAATCACATTGCTGCACAGGGGGTGTGACCTGGTTCCACACCTTGCTTGTTTATATACCAAACCACCGACATGTTGTCGGATAGGATGTCGGACCTTATGGGGTGGAGTGATGGAGAGCTTGTAGTACCAAGGTAATTACCTCATCTCCAGGATATTGATACCTTGGACCCACCCTGCCTTCCCACCCCCCCCCCCCAGGGTACTGCCAGGGTAGTGAGAAACAGGGGATGAGGAAGGAAGGCCCTGGTCGAGATGTCGATGAGGGAGGACACACCCAACCCAGATCGGTAACTCCTCTCCATTGATCATAAGTGGTTCAAAGGGAGTTCCTGAGAGGACCATTGAACAAACAGAAGCCATTGCAGAATTCTCATGTGGAGTCTGGCTAGGGGACTGGGAGTATAGTTGATGCCATCGAGCCCAACAGTTGTAGGATCAGATGAACGGAGCTCTTGATAGGGAGACAGTATCGACTTGGTTTTGCAAAACTTGAATTCCCAAGGACCGTGGCCATGGAGCCTGTAGTAGCTAGTTAGGTGGCAGTGTCTAAGGAGATGCGTCTATGAAAAGGAAACACTTGGAATCCTAGACTTCTCAGGTGGTGAGGTCACACTGCCAGACATGGTGTGAACCTGGGGGCTGGGGCTGTGGTGAGACCAGCGGGCAGGGACTGGAAATGATGAACTGACTGACTCCCAGGCGAAGTATCTTGTCTTCCTTGACCTTGACCTATCAGAATGTGCGTCATGGAGAGATCTATGGATCATCCATGCATCCTTCTCAACAGTCTGAGGGAATGAGAATGAGGTGACCATTGAACTGGACTTTTTTTCACAAGCGATTCAATGAACTGGAGGAGTCCAAAATGGGCCTGAAGTCCCTGTCTTTTGGCACCAAAATAATCTTGAGTAAGTTCCTGATCCGATCTGGTGTGTAGGAAGAACCATGAAAAGAACCAAAGTTCCAGGTTACTCTGCCGCCTCTGCCGGCTCTGGGCGGCGTCCCCCCCGATCCCCTGGAGGCCTCTCTCTGGTGGAGTAGGGGGGAGAACTGGAGACCTTCTTGTTTTTTCTTTTCCCTTTTCCCTCCTCTCCTCTCGGGTAAGGCCTAGAGGGGCCAAGCGGCTAAGCGGCAGTCAAGGTCTTGCCCTCAAACAAAGATGACCCATCACCAGTGAGGAGTCACTAGCTCTTTAAGGAGGTCCCTTTGGTGCCTGAGGATATCTGAGAAAGAGACATAGTCCACGCTCTTCCTTGCACAATTTCTTCCGTGGGGATCAGCATGAATAACAATCGCTTAATAAGACCCTTCAAGATCAATTTATTTTTGCATGACACACACCTACATGTCTCCTGTAAATGTTTAGGTCCTAAACAATACACACATATAGAGTGACTGTCCGGACCAGTAAAGCAGGTGTGGTGCATCCTGGAATAGAGGGTAGCCCACTAATAACTCTGCTGGTGAATCCATTTGCCAACTTTGTTGGCAAAACCTGGAATTTGTTGCTAAACTATATAATCCTACAATCCTCCAAAAGTCTCTTAAAAAAAACCTCAAAAACTGTATCTCAAAGTGAACTGGCTTTGCCCATGTACCAACCCTGATTAAGTTATAAACTGAAAGCATAACCTGTAAATATCATAACATGTAACTACGTCACCAAGCACTATATCCAATCTGATGTCTCTTACTTTTAATTGTGTCTGTCCATGAGAATTGTGAGTTCCTACTAGGAAACACTACTAAGCCATTGTACATAATCACTTTGTTTTATATTTTCTAATGTTATTCAACTTCTTGTGTAATCTATGTACGTTTGTCTATTTGGAGCTTTTCTCCCCAGGCCTCCGCTGAAAATGGACATGTATCCAGTCGGACTATCCCAACAAATGTAAAATAAATAAAATATTCGTTAGAAAAATGCATACTAACACAACTCCTGTTATTCTAGCTGACTTATAACGTATAAATGCTATTTTGTATACTTTTTTCTGATTAACCAGCCATTTGTTTATCCAGCCCCACTGAGACTGGATAAGAGGGAGTCTACTGTATATAACACTCTAGAGAGATGACAGAGTGGAGAACCAAAGGACATTTTGGAGTGCTCACCCTAAAAAAACAAAGCAACAGTGCCAAATTTAAGATGTTAGCCAGCAATATTTAGACAGTTACTGACTTGGAGGAGTCATTATGATTTCAGAAATCTAATACAATCATGTTGAAGTGCTAAAAGTTTACAACTTATCTAAAGTAGCACTCTTGGCAGTTACTCTACACCAGTGTTCCATTACACATAAAACAGTACAGAAACAGCTACAGACTGTTTCCCCGCATCAGTTCTGTTTGTTTTATTTACTGATCAAATAAACTTGACTGTTTAATTCTATTTCCATAAAAACAAAATTTACTTTCCAGTCAGTTACAGAACACTGTTATTTTCAATCATTGATGGGAATATTTGACAAAAGCATTCCACATGGAAAGCAATTTGTGAACTCAATTTTCATCTGTGGTACAGTATTAACATTCTTACTGTTCCCAACATTTTGGCAGCATGTATTTTAATTTCACAGATCATGAAATCACATTTTCGAAGGATTCAGCAATTAATTCAGAATACAATGCATCCATTTCTTCATGGTGCTGATAATGACTGAAGAAAAAGCATGTTACTGTACACGTTCCTGTCTTTTCAGAAATATGAGATTATTCTTGAACACTTGGATCTGTTCTGATGCGTTTAGGCTTGGGTTCATTTTCTTCTGGAATTACTGAAACTGAAAGCAGTAAATATTACAAAGTTTCTCCTTAAAAATGTTCTTATGCATTTGCTGCATAGGAGTACTTAAAAGAATAACCTTTTCACTACTACAATGACAGAAAGATAGAACAGCCAGCATATTAATGTTTACATAACACCATTCTTTGGTCCCATGCTTAAGTACCAATACTCTAAAGAGTAAACTGCTTAGTCAGTCAACAGGTAAGCACTCACTGATATTGATTTAAATGCATTCAACAAGTTTCCAACTATTTTTGAAATAAATATAAATAGATATGCACCTCAGATTTGCTTCATTGATGTCTCATCACTACCCATTTCTAAGAAAGTTAAATTTCCACAAATAGGTATTCATGGAATTGTAATATTCCTGGGCCCTGACTCGTTAAAGAATGCAGTGCTTACAGCTCAAAGAGACTCACCTTGCAGATATCAGAGCAATAAGCAAAAACAGTTTTCCAAATGATGAACCTCAAATCAGCCTGAAAGGCATGTTCAAAAGAAGATAAGTTTTATTTTTCAACGAAAAAAGTTGAGATGCCAAGGAGGGAAAAAAATTACTTTTGAGGGGGTCTTAAGTGTAATACTCCATGGACAGACAAGCTGAGATGACCACTACACATGCATAAGATAAGCAATCATTGAGCAGTTCACACAAATATTTCAAAACCAGAGAGGCAGACACCATACCGGGCCCTCTGATATTGGTAAGGCATCACCTACAAACCCCCTTCCAATGGTAGACTTAAGATCTTCTAGCCGTAGGTTTTCTTGCCTCCTTCAACATCTGCTGCACATCCTCATGGAACAAGTACCTAAAAATAGTAACTCATCCAGGCTGTCAGCAGCAAATTGCTCTTAAGCTGGGGTGCACCAGTTGCCTCTGAATCTGCTGACATAGTACCAGACTGTGAGGATGCTTGTGATAATTGCCCTTGGGCAATTCCATTAAAAGGGAGACCAAACTTTGCCTGGACCAAAAGGGTTATCACAATTATTTTTAGTAATACATTCTGAAACTTCAGAAGTACTTTTGGTATCATTGGAAATGCATGGAGGAACATCCCCATCCCCAAGGAAATGAAAATGCTTCTGTCATCCAAGTATGCCTTAAAGGATGTCTCAAACAGAATTTTTGTGTCTGTTTTGAAAAGAAGCAAAACAGATCTATTTGAAGTGTTCCCCACATCTGGGCCAACTCTAAGCAGACCTCTGTCCCAAGTTTCCACTTGTAAGGATCTGTCCAGGATCTGCTTAGTCTGCCTGCCACTATGTTTGCTCTGATGGAATGTATAGGGGACTGAAGCATCAGGGAATGCTTTAAGGCTAGCTTGCAGATCATCACTGCCAACCGATGAAGGTATGAACTTGTGTCCCCCTTGTTTGTTCAGGTACTGCATGACTGTGGTGTCATTTGTGACCAATAAAAGAGGACCCGGAGAACATAACAGGTGAATAAGTTTTAAGGTGTGAACCACTGCTAACACTATTTTGGCACTTATGTGCTTTGCAGCATCCAAAGGATCCCATTTTCCTTGCACTAGAAGACCCTTTATACTGTTCCCCATGCAAAATCTGACAAGTCTATCTGGACTGACTGAACTGGGGTCTGGACGGAGAAGAGCAGGTCTGGATTGAGAGACATCTGATCCATCCACTAGTATAAAACTCATATTTCACAAAATCCAGCACTGATACCTGGAATTCCAAGGGAAGAAGGTGCTGGATCCAACATTATTTATTTATTTATTTATTTATTTTAAGTCCCACTGAGTCTTTCTCATGTGGAGTCTGTCCAATGGTAACATGCTGTCGGATCACTGATATCATGAGACCTAGAATTTTGATAAACTCTTTTTCTGGAGGCAGTTTCTTGAAAACAGGAATCCCTGAAAATGCTCTGAACAGTCAGGACTATGCCTTCTGATAGAAAGGCCATAATTTTTGTGTCCCCACCCATCATACACCCTAGTAAGACAATTCTTTGTAAGGTTGTAAGCCAGGACATTTGTAGGTTCAACTTGAAGTTGGGAGCAATTGTTATGTGATGATAAGCATCCTTCAGATGTATCACCATGAAATAATGGTCTAGAAGAAGGGTTAGGAACATCTGCAGGGTGAATACTTTTGAATTTGGGTACTTTCAGGGTGAGTAGTTCGAATTTGGGTAGTTTCAGAAAGGTATTTAGGTACACCAAACTTCCATGATACCTCTTTTTGGGTGCCAAAAAGCTTCTGCTGTAAAATCCCTTTCCTTTTTGAGGTGCAGGAACTGGTTCAATAACCCTTACTTGCAACTTGTGAAGGAACACTGACAGAGCAGGTGTCTCTGGTCTGGGGTGCAAAGAGATTACCCTGGAGGGAAGATGATTTTAAGTCCACTGCCACGAGTACCCTCACTGAATTATTTTCCACACCCACTTGCCTGAGACTGAGGCCAGGCTGCTGGGTTCTGCTAAAGCCTGGGGGGAGGAACAGGAGGAAGAAAAGGGATGGCCTGAGTCTTGGAATAACCATTCTTTACAGGGGAAGACTTTTGTTTGGAAAATGAACCCTTTTATTTGATTTGGTTTGGAAGCATTATCCTCCTGTCATTTCCTCTTGGTACCCTGACACTTAAGTTGGGATTTCTGTTTGCTCTGCCCTTTGAATTTGGATGCCTTTTTAGAGGAGAACTTGGGAATATGAAACATTCTAGATACCCCATGCATCCATTTGAGAATCTAGGTAGCAGCTGGACCAAACAAGCTCAGAACTTAAAGGAGCATTCAAAATCTTTTAAATGCTACAAAAAATTCTGGTTATGTTACCAACCAAACCTTCTCAACAAAAAGAAGTGGCTGCATTTCTAGAAATAGTGTCACACCATCCAATACACTCCTCAAAGCATATTTTGAAACCCAAGTCACATTAGAAAAATTCTCATTTATAATACACTTCCATTCAGCAAGTAGATACAACACAGTCATCTAAACTGTAAGCCCACTGCAAAATAAATTTCCACATGAAGCCACCCTGATAATTTAAAATTCTAAAAGCTAAATTACTAGACAGAGCCTACTTTTCTCCCCTGAGATCCTAGCCACTTGCGAATGTTACCTCTCAGTGTAGAGTTAGAAGATGCCAAGGTTCTAGTTAGAGCTGGCAGATGGAGAAACCACATCTGGGTCAGTTGACAAAGGAGCAAAGAAATGCAAGATCAGAGTACTCCTTATATCTCCTCACAGCCTTCTTAGGAACTGGTTTACTAGCCAAAGGTGTTTTACATGTAGTTTTATAGTACTCTTCTAAGGCTGGTAACACAGGAAGAACATCCAAAACATTTGGAATCTTATTCTTAATAAGACCATAAAACTTTTTCAATGTCTGGCATTGCTTCAGATTGCTTCCAGTCAAATATATCTGTAAACCTAGCAAGCATCTGAGGAAAGGTGAACACTTGCTTGGGCTTTTGAAACTGTTTGCCTTCCAAAAAATCAGACTGGATGGACTCAAGAGTGTTCACTTCTATCTGCATCAGAGTCCATATCATGCAGAGTTAGACTTGTCTCTAGAGAAGACAGCCCTATAATCATAAAGGGTCTAGTGCTCGACGGTGCTTTTCACCGAAGGCTTAATGGCATACTTATGCGAAAGTGCTTTTAACCAAAAAAGCACTTTCACATATGTATGCCTACAGTCAGTGGGCGTCGTGAGGGAATGACTGTTGTGGAGATCGTACTACAGTGCGGGTAAGGGATTTTTTTCCTTTTCCCCATTGTAGTGTGATCTCAGAGTGAGAATATTAAAGTAGGGGGTTGTGCGTAGCCCCCCCTGCATAAACACCTTTTTGTTGTGTTTTTCTTTCTTTTTTTTTTTTTTGACGCACTTTAACGAAAGTGCTTTTTCGGTAAAAGTGCTTTCGTTAAAGTGTGTTTGGTGATGTTGGATTTGGACTGTTGAGCTTTCGTTCAACAATCATGGATCCATCATAAAACAGGAGCATAGCCTCTGCGATTAGCTGACTGTAAAACATTTTTGGCTAAGGAAACTACATCAGCCCAATAAACAACAGACTGTCTCTTGTTTGGTGACGTTTCTGTTTGTTCTTACTATGAACTACACTAAAGGACAAAATATCTGGGGACAGAGTACTATGTCTGGCAACGGGTCTCTTCCCCCAATCTCTCTTGCATCTAAAGGGTTTAGTTCACCCGTTCCTAAACCAGGCACTGAAAAAACCCTGGAGGATGTGTCTGATCCCCATACCATAGGGGGCTGTGGGCTCACACCAGAGTGTGATGTGGTCTACAGATTGGGTCAAGGAAACAAGAGATTCACAAACCATATGAGGAGGCATGTTTTTTTTTTCTTTTTATATACAAATGGATTTGATAGAGGGCAGTTGTATAAGGATCCAGCAAGTCAGGAGAAAAAAAACACCAGTCAGAATAATACAATGACACTATTAAAGGCTGACTAAGGACAGCAATAATAGAAAAGAAACTATTTCCCAACACAGCAAATAGGGCTAAACTGCATACAATAAAGGAGAAACAGTTTTAACTAGTCTAAGCCTTGTTCTACAGTCTGCACACTGCAGTAAACAGTACACACAGTCATAGTTCCAAGTAAAATTCACTTGTCCTGAAATGACAAAGTCAAATATATAGCTTTAAACCAAATAGAAACCTTCTGAAACAGCATAAAAAAGCATTTACTTAGAGATCCCCTGGTCAGAAATGAAAGTAAAATCTCTACAGAAAATGCAAATAAAGAAATTCACAGAAAAATCATACCTTAATGATAAAAAAGGCTATAGCAGTGTTTAACCAATAGGAAAAAAAATCATTAAAAAAAATAGAAAAGTGCAAGATCTTCCTGTCAGAACTTGAAAATGAAGCAGATAAACAACAAAAAAGTACAGTTGTGTACCTAACATAAATGTAGATGTTCGAGAGTATTCACTGTTGCAGTCATTACTCTTGGGTTATCCTGCTGGCAGGCAACCATCAGTTGGCCAGAATTCTAAAGTCTAGGTCCGGCGTCAGTTGCTGTCGCCTCTTCCCTGACGTCAGTGCGCCAGAGGGTATAAAAGATGCAGCCAACGCCATTTTCTTCAGTTTTTCTTGCCCCAGATGTCAGGTGCCCCCAAATTGGTAGGCTGAAAAATATGCCAATAAAAATGCATGCACAAAAATAACATTTTCTTCATCTACAAGCAAATACACCAAATAGGTTGTGTATGATAGAGAAGTGCAGATAAGTCCCAGCAAAGAAAAGGGGGGGTGGAGGGTGGGTAACCTGGACTGCAACAGTGAATACACTCGAACATCTACATTTATGGCAGGTACACAACTGTACTATGTTCATTGTGTTTCACTGTTGCAGTCATTACTCTTGGATTGAATCCCAAAGCTGAGGATGGATGGCTGGGCTAAATAGGATTAGGAGAGGCTATGAGGCCCTGCAGAACTGCAGTGGCAAAGCCTGCTCTGGACTTAGAGTAAAGAGGTAAGTGGTAGTGCTTTGTGAAGGTGTGCACTGAACTCCAAGTTGCAGCCTCTAAGATATCTTTGGTTGGTACTCCTCTGAGGAAGGCTGCTGAAGTGGCTGCTGCTCTGGTGAAATGAGGCCTAATGCCCTTAGGCCTGATCTGCCATGTTGAAGATAGCAGAAGTGGATGCAATGGCCTATCCATTTAGAAATAGTCTGTTTTGAGACAGCCTTTCCTTGTGATCCTGCAGCATATGACACTAAAAGTTGCTCAGTCTTTCTGAAAGCTTTAGTTCTGTCCATGTAGAAGCGGAACTGCCTGCGTATGTCCAAAGAATGCAGCATTTTCTCACCCTTGTTCTGTGGATTTGGATAAAAGGTAGGCAAGTGAATGGTTTGGTTGAGGGCCACACTGGACACCACCTTAGGCATAAATGTAGGGTTTGTCCTCAGAGAAACCCTGTCTGGATGAAAAATGATGAAAGGTTCCACAGCCATTAGTGCTTGTAACTCCAAGAATCGCCTTGCAGAGGTTATTGCTAGGAGCAGAGCTGTTTTCCAGGATAAGAATTTTATATCTGCTGTTGATGCTGGCTTGAAAGGAGGCAGTGTGAGTTTTTCCAAAACATAACTGAGGTCCCAGGCCAGAATTGGTGCTCTCCTTGGAGGCCTAATGTTTCTGGCCCCTCTGAGGTACTGCTTTATTAAAGGATGAAAAAAGATAGGTGGTTCCGTATTGTAGTGGGCTGAAATCAGAGGCATGAATCTTAATTGATGAGAAAGAAAGGCCTTTGGTTCAGCATCTCAGTTAGGTATTGTAAAATCTGTGGGATATTTGGTACACACGTGTCAATGCCTTGTTCCTGGTTCCAAGCACAGAATCTCTTCCATTTTCTGCATAAGATTTTCTGGTACTGGGCCTCCTGGCCTCCAAGATAACATCCATAACAGCTCTTGAAAGAGGAGTGTTCTGAATGGCTACATTATCCGCCATGCTGCCAGATTGGGTCAGCAAGTGAGAAGTTTGAGGCAATATCCATGCTGGACCTTGAGACAAGCTCTTTAGGATTGGGTACCAGTGCTGGCATGGCCAATCTGGTGCAATCAGTATCATTTTTGGCTTCTCTTGTCTGACCTTTAGGAATACCCTGGGAAGGAGAGGCAGTGGGGGAAAAGCATATACTGTTAGATTTTTCCAGCTGAAGGATAGGGCATTCAATTTCCATGCTTGCTTGTGGTAAATCCTTCTGCAAAAGCTCTGCAATTGGCAGTTGTGAGGGGAGACAAATACATCTATGTCTGGGCATCCCCATTTCCTTATTATCATGCTGAAGACTTGTGGATCCAGTTTCCATTTGTGGGGATCCATGAGGTTTCTGCTTAGTTCGTCTGACAGAGTATTTGTTTTTCATGGCAGGAATTGTACTTGCAGGTGAACTTGAAAAGCCAATGCTGTGTCCCATAAGGTCATTGCTTGTCTGCAGAGGGGGTAGGAATGTGTACCTCCCTGCTTGTTTATGTACCACATGACCGTAGTGTTGTCTGTCTTTATCAGTAACTGTCCTGGGTGAAGTAGGTCCTTGAAAGCTGTCAGGGCATTTTGAACAGCTAGCATCTCTTTTTGATTGATGTGAAGATGCATCTGGTTTGCGGGCCATGTGCCCTGAATACATTTTCCTGCCATATGGACCCCCCAGGCATAATCTGATGCATCAGTTGTCAGTGTCTGTCTGGCTGTGGGTAAACTGAATAGTAGACCCTTGTTGTGGTGACAGGCTTCTGCCCACCATCGAAACTCCTGTTGCAGACAGGGAATGAGTGCAATTACTGTCTCCAGGCTGTGGCAATGCTGAGTCCAAACACTTTTTAGATACCATTTTAGTTTCCTCATATACAGTCTGGCATACGGAATTAGTAGAATGCAGGATGCCATGAAACCCAAGGTCTGCAGGATTTTCCTTGCAGATAAGTGGGTTTTTGTTGCCAATTTCTTGAAGTAAGTAGTCAGTTGCTTTTGTTTGTGTGGCGTGAGATAAGCCATCTGGGCAGTTGTATTTAAGCTTGTACCCAGGAATATTACCTCTTGAGAGGGCACTAGTTTTGATTTCATCTCGTTTACTGTGTACCCTAGGCCAATTAGTAATCTTTTTACAAACGCCAGATGCTTTAGAAGAATGTCTTTGTTCTCTGCTTGAATTAGGCAGTCGTCCAAGTAGGGATATATTCGAATTCCTTTTTGTCTGCAAAATGCAATTACTGGTGCCAGGCATTTTGTGAAGACCCTGGGCGCAGTAGATAAGCCAAAGGGCAGTGCAGAAAATTGGTAATGCATTGAGCCAGCTATGAATCTGAGGTATCTTCTGCAAGATTGCCTGATTGGGACATGCAGGTATACCTCTTTTAGGTCCAAAGTTACAAGCCAAGCCTTCTTGCCCAGCATGGGCAGTAGCTGCTGTAGAGTCAACATCTTGAATTTTGGAACTTTCAGAAACGTATTTAGTATAGACAGGTCCAGTATTGGTCTCCAGGTTTTGTCCTTTCTGGGTACTAGGAAAAGTCTGGAGTAAAATCCTTGCCCCTGCTCTTGTTGTGGTACTTGCTGAATGGCCCTCATGTCCATGAGGGCTGTAATTTGTTTTTGTGCCTCTGCCTATTGATTGTGTGGCAGGTCTGGCATACCTTTTGACCTTGGTAGAGTGTGAAAATGGAACCTGTAGCCTAGGGACACTATGTTCTGGACCCATTTGTCTTGGGTAACCATTTGCCAATTTGATGAAAAAAAGTGCTAGTTTTCCCCCTAAGGGGGCTACCAAAAGAAAAGTGCTTGGATCTGGTAGAGGAAAGTCATTGGGACTGTTTCCTGTAAGGCTGTGATTTGTCTTCTCCGCTTTTGGAGGTAGGAGCACCCCATTGTTTAGGCCTGCATGAGCCTTGGGGCTGAGATCTGCCTCTGGGGAGCCTGTATCTGCCTCTTTGTGGTCTGTCTGACACTGAAAAGGACCAATTTTTAGAAGGACAGTTTCTGTTAAACCTGGGTGGCTGTACCTGTAAGAAATCCTTGACTGTCTGCATGGATTTTGCTTTATCCTCCATTTTTTTCAACACCTCTTCTGCTTTAGTACCAAACAAAGTTTCATGCTGTAATGGTGCATCTAATAATTTTGCTTTAACATGATCAGGCAGATTCTGTTCCTTTAACCAAGCATGCCTTCTAATAACAGAACCTGTAACAGCGGCCCTGCAAGAGGCCTCCAGTGAATCATAACCACATTGCAAAGTATGCTTTCCCACTTGCATGCAATAAATCCTGCAATTCCTTGTTCTCTGAACATTCAGTATTTGTCAACAATTTCTGTTTAAGCAGTGGCATTAAATATTGCTGATATTTAAGCATATGAAACTGACAATTTAAAGCCCTTACAGCCAGGGAAGCAGAAGTGTAGACTTTTTTCCCCCCAACTGTACAGAGCCCTAGAATCCCTATCAGAGGGGACAGGGTTTATTGCAGTGGAAGCTTTAACCCCTTTGGGACCCTGAGATATAGTTTCTGGATCAGCAGTGGGATTTTTATATAGGAATTTATGAGAATCCTGGACACTGTAGTATCTGTCTGGCTTAGCAGGTGCAGGGGGTAAAGAGTCAGGGGACAGGCCGGACTCTGAAAATACATCATCTACAATGTCTAGAACAGGTGGAATAGCAAGGGGTCTGTGCTGATGAAGTAGCAGAAAGTCTCTGAGCCTTTTCTTAGATTCAGAATAATCTTGGCTCTCCCAGTGGAAATGCTCCCTCATGGTATGCAGGGTTTCCCCAAAAGAATAATCCTCAGGAGGAGAGGCTGAAGGAATGGATTCTTCAGCATCAGAATCCTCATAGGGAAGCATGGAGTAATCTTGTTCAGAAGAGGAATCAGAGGAAATAGAAACCTGATCAGAAGATTCATACTCTGTCTCTTGCCTAGGCCTCTTATCAGGAGGGGGATGGGAACCCCTGATCAAAGTAATTAAGTCTTCGGCCATTTTGAGCATCTGTTTTTTAGGCATGGAAGTCTGAGTAGGAGAATGCTGTAATTGTTTCTTTGTCTTTAGAGCTGCTTTAGTCTTTGTCTTTGTAGCTGAAGATGGCTTAATATATAGTTGTGTATGTCTGAAGACACCCTCAGAAGCCAATGCCTGCTCAGCGGCTCCGGACCCATCTGAGGGAATGATTTCCGAGTATCCAATACCCTGAGTATCCAGAGGCTCAGTCGGCTCCACGTGGGAGTCGGAAGTGGCCTGTGGCTCTGAGGTAGTGGCCACCAGGGGCTGCGAAAGCGCCTCACTGAGAACCGGCGACTGGCCTAGCAGAGGCCTCATCATCGGTTTTGGACCTCGGATGCCTATCCTTTTCCTTGTCCTTGTGTTTTTTGTAAACTCCGGTTGTCGGCTGGTCCGATGGCATTATATAATTAAATCTTCGACCAAAATAATGAAATGCAAAATTGAACCGACACTTAATAGTGCGTTGGTTTAATCTAGCACAAAACCGACAGCTAGCAATGTTGTGATCAGGGCCTAGGCAAGGAAATCAGTAAGAGTGAAAATCCTTATGAGGTATTTGCTTCCCACAAGAAATACAATTGTTAACTTTTTCTTACATCGGTCTGGAGCAAGAAAAAAGTTTCCCCAACAGGGTACTTAGCTTTAATGAAGACTTCGGTTCTGAAATTCGGATTTTCAAATCTCAGGAGTCGGCCGACCGGCACTTGCGAACTGCTTTTGCTTCGGGCACCGCGCGGCAAGAAAGACTTAAGAAAATGGCGTCGGCTGCATCATTTATACCCCTGGCGCACTGACGTCAGGGAAGAGGTGACAGCAATTCTGGCCGACTGAGGGTTGCCTGCCAGCAGGATAACCCAAGAGTAATGACTACAGCAGTGAAACACGATAAACATCAACAGGTCTCTTGGCATCCTGCCAAGAGACAGTCCCTAGAAATTTAAGTTTTCTAGTACAAGTCATACAAACAGTATAATTTTTAAGTTGGAAGTCACTGAGAAATCAACAGCAGTTGTAAATAGCAAGTATATTAAAATAAAAAGTTAAAAACACATATTATTATTTTTATTGTTAATAAAACATAAAGAAAACAGACGTATATAATAAAAAAGAGAAAGGGAAGTTCAGCAGGTGATCTTACCAGAGTCTGGAAGCTGTAATCCACCAATACAGGCTGTTGATGATGATTCAACTGTGCGAGTCTTTCAGCTGGCACTAAAGATGGAATAACTGACTTTCTGTAACAAGAGATATGCTTCCCCTGAAGGGAGGTGCTTAGGCAATCCCCTGTCACAGTGAATCAGCACAGGAGATTCTGACATCAGGAAAGCTGCCAATGTGGGGTTTGTGAAGACACAAAACCTGCGTACTACTGAGGCACTGTGACTGATGAACATAGGTAGTGACACTATACATTTTATTACATTTGGTACTATTGCACATCAAATCAGAAAAATTATTTCAAAATCTGGGGTATTTTGTCTAATCAAAAATTTTTGTAGTATTATATTACCACAATCTTATTAATATAGAAGAGGTACAAATCTTGAAAAAGCTTTGGGAAAACAAAAGAAATATTGATTTATGAAGAAATCTGCTACCACTGCTTTAACTTATTAACTCTGACTACCATCTCATGGCACCTCTGTGCTTAAATCTGAGCACGCTGTGAGATGGTAGGAATTGCATGTTCTTACACCCGAGTGCCTTCTACCAGCACAAGTTAACTCTGCAGTCATACTGTAACTCCATGGCTGAAAATTAAGTTGAAAAAGTAACTGAACTTTGTCACTTACCTTCTCAGCTTAAGTTTGAGCCTGGAGTTACAAGGTGTTCATATTTCACTTTCCCAAGAAAATCAGCTACATTGCACTCAGTATTTTCCTCTCCAAAGCAAGCCGATCAGTTCGCGAAACAGGGAAGTTTTGACCCAGTCAAAGTTCTAAGAAGAAACACCTGCGTGTTCTGAGTGTTACTGTTGAACAAACCCTGAGTCTTTCATCTCCGATCCATGTGCAGACTTCTTATCCTTACGAAAATTCCTGCGTGGCTAGTGCAAAGCCTGTTTATTAACGTTCAAAGTTTGCACGAGTAATATTTAAAAAAATGTCCCTAGTTTGCCCAGCTTTCTTGCTGTTAGAGGTAACATAAACAGATGCTCAAACATGCCTCATGTTTATCAACTTTCAAACAGTTGTAACAGCAATATTTAAAAAAAATGTCCCTATTTTGTCCAGCTTTCTTGCAGTTCCCGACTCCATATGAATATCCCTGGTAGTGCAAAACCTGTTATCCTATCACCTTCAAAGTTTCTACAATCAATATTTAAAACATTGTCCTAGTTTTGTCCAGCTGTCTTGCTCTAAGAGGTGTGCTTCCAAAAAAAAAAAAAAGGAATCCGATCATTACTATACCCGCCCCATGCACTAGTGTTGGTTTCCTCCGAGTGCTCTGTTTCTTCCCACGGTAGAAGGACTCTTGTCTGTAACATTTCTCCTCGTGGCTCTGATGTTAAATCTAATTTTAAAGCAGGTGCTTTACTGTCATCATTAGTTCAGGTAATGTGACCTGCTCATGTTTCACAGTGCCCAAATTAAGAAAAAAAAATGTCACTGTCACACTCTAGTTGTTTGATTGTGAGAAATTCTGAAATATGTGCGTAGTTCTTCAGACCTATTATAGAAAGTAGAGTTGTGTGAACTTAGCATAAATGCAGATGTTCGAGTGTATTCACTGTTGCAGTCCTAAAATGGGTTATCCGGCTCCCGGTAGCCCTCGATCAGCCAGAATACCAAAGGTAAGTAAAAATGACGTTGGCTGTCGTCGGTTGTAAAGGACATCAGGGTGTCCGATACAAAAGGAGGCAGTCAACGTCACTTCCTCAGTCTTTCTTGCCATAACAGTCAGAAACCCCCAGAAAACAAGGCTTAAACTAAATTTAGCCTGTACCTCAGGAAAAGAGAAAAAAAGGGGGAAGGAGGGAGGGAAAGCAGGGATGCAACATACACTCGAACATCTACACTTATGGTAAGTGTACACAAAGTACAGTTGTGTACACTTACCATAAATGTAGATGTTTGAGTGTATTCACTGTTGCAGTCATCACGCTTGGGTTATCTGCTTGCAGTAGCCCTCAGTCGGCCTGATTATCAAAGTCTTGGGTATTGCGTCGGTTGCTGTCTCATCTTCCTTGACGTCAGGTAGTCAGGGGTACAAAGCAGGCAGCCGACGCCATTACATCCGTTTTTCTTGCCCCAGATGTCAGTCAGGTGCCCCTCTTAACGGGAAGCAATACATAAATATACATATATATATATATATATATATATATATATATATATATATATATACACACACACACACACACACACACACACACACACACACACACACACAAGGTTATACCTCCAACAAAAAAGCAAATACACCAAAAAGCTTTTAAGTATAGTAAAGGAGAATAGAGGTATAGCCAAAAGATGTCAGGGGGCTGGAGGGAGGGTAACCAGGACTGCAACAGTGAATACACTCGAACATCTACATTTATGGTAAGTGTACACAACTGTACTATGTTCTTCATGTTTCACTGTTGCAGTCATCACATTTGGGTAGATTCCCAAAGCTAAGGATGGGAGGAGGAATTTAGATAGCATTAGGACCAGCTATAAGGCCCTGCAAGACTGCAGTGGCAAAGCCAGCTCTGGATGTAGAGAAAATTGGCAAATGGTAATGCTTGGAGAAAGTATGTACAGAACTCCAAGTAGCAGCTTCTGGGATGTCTCTGGTAGGGACACCTCTGAGAAAGGCTGTAAAAGTAGATGCAGCCCTGATTCAATGGGGTCTAATCCCCTGTGGGATAGGTTTTCCATGGTGCTTATAGCAGAAATTAATGCAATGCCCTATCCATTTAGAAATGGTTTGCTTTGAAATAGCCTTCCCCTCTGCCCCTGCAGCAAATGCCACCAGCAATTGTTCAGATTTCCTTAGAGATTTAGTCCTGTCCAAGTAAAATCTAAGTTGCCTGTGCACATCAAAGGAGTGCAGTATCCGTTCCCCTTTGTTCTGTGGATTAGAAAAGAAGGTTGGCAAATGAATGGCCTGATTAAGAGCCACACTGGATACTACCTTGGGCATGAAAGAGGGATTGGTCTTGAGGGACACCCTGTCCGCATGAAAGATGATGAAAGGCTCCACTGCCATAAGGGCCTGTAATTCAGATACCTTTCTTGCTGAAGTGATTGCTAAAAGGAAAGCTGTTTTCCATGAAAGGAATTTTAACTCTGCAGTTGCAGCTGGCTCAAAAGGAGGAAGAATGAGTTTTTCCAATACAAAATTAAGGTCCCAGGCTGGAGTTGGGGCTCTCCTGGGTGGTTGTAAGTTTCTGGCCCCAAAGAGGGGTGGTTCCGTGTTGTAATGAGCTGAAATGGCAGAGACGTGAATTTTGATGGAGGAAAAGGAAAGGCCCTTGTGAAGCATCTCAGTTAACTATTGAAGAATCTGAGGTAAATTGGGTGCTGCTGTGGCCATCTCTTGAGTTTGGTTCCAGGTACAGAATCTTTTCCATTTTTCAGCATAACATTTTCTAGTACTAGGCCTCCTTGCCTCCAAAATGACATCCAACACTTGTTTACTGAGGTATGGTAATGGAGAGATTAGGCAATTAGCCAGGCTGCCAGGTTCAGGGTTTGAAGCTGGGGGTGCAGAATCTGGCTCTCCTGCTGAGACAGCAGGGTAGGAGTCTGAGGTAGGTGCCATGAGGCCAGCTGTGACACACTGCGCAAGAGGGGGTACCAGTGTTGGCATGGCCAGTCTGGTGCAATCAGTATCATTCTTGATTTATCCTGTTTGATCTTTAGTAGCACTTTGGAGAGGAGAGGTAGAGGAGGTAAGGCATAAACTGATAGATTTTTCCAGATGAAGGGCAGAGCATCCACTTTCCAAGCTTGTTTGTGGGGAGTCCTTGTGCAGAATTTGTCCAATTGGTAGTTCTGGGGGAAGGCAAATAGGTTTATATTTGGGATTCCCCATTTGTTGATCAACATGTTGAAAATCTTTGGTTCCAATTTCCACTCGTGTGGGTCCATGAGATTTCTGCTTAGTTCGTCTGCCAGTGTATTTAGTTTTCCTGGCAGGAATTGAGCCTGTAGATGAACTTGGTAGTTCAAGGCTGTGTTCCACAGAGCCATGGCTAGTCTGCAGAGGGGGTAAGAATGGGTATCCCCCTGCTTGTTTATGTACCACATAACAGTGGTGTTGTCCGTCTTTACCATTAATTGTCCTGGAAGAATGTGGTCCTTGAAGGCCGTCAGAGCATTCTGTACAGCTAACATTTCTTTTTAACTGATATGCAGGTGCATTTGATTTGGGTTCCATTTGCCCTGAACGCACTTCCCTGCCAGGTGAGCCCCCTATGCTTAGTCTGATGCATCTGTTGTTAGGATTTAGAAGGCAGGGGGTAGAGTGAATGGTAGTCTCTTGTTTTGGTGGCAGGCCTCTGCCCACCAAAGGAATTCTAACCATAGGCAAGGTATGATAGGAATCATTGCTTCTAGATCCTGAGAATGTTGACACTATAGGCTTTTTAGATAACCATTGTAGTTTCCTCATATGCAGTCTTGCATATGGAATTAGTAGAATGCACAAGGCCATGAACCCCAAGGCTTACAGTATTTGCCTTGCAGATAGCAGGGTTTTTGTGGCCACTAGTTTGAATCAAATGAATTTGTTTCTCTGGAGTGAGGAAAGCCATCTGGGAAGTTGTGTTCAAGCTTGCTCCCAGGAATATAATTTGCTGACATGGTACCAGCTGTGATTTCTTTTAGTTTATGGTGAACCCCAGACAAGTTAGCACCTTTTGTTCAAATGCCAGATGATTCAGAAGTATGTCCTGGCTTTCTGCCTGAATTAGACAATTGTCCAGGTATGGGTATATTTGAATATTTCTTTGCCTACAAAATGCAATGACTGGAGCTAGGCACTTTGTGAATACCCTAGGCACAGTTGATAAGCCAAAGGGCAGTGTAGAGAACTGATAGTGCATGCAGCCTGCTTTGAAGTGTATGTATTTTCTGCAAGATTCCCTGATTGGGATGTGCAGGTAGGCTTCCTTTAAATCCACTGTTGCCAACCAGGCATTTTTGCCTATCATGGGAAGCAACTGGTGAAGAGTTAGCATCTTGAAATTTGGAATCATCAAAAAGGTGTTGAGGATAGACAGGTCCAGGATAGGACGCCATGAGTTGTCTTTTCTGGGTACCAGGAAAAGTCTTGAGTAGAAACCTTGTCCCTTTTCCTCTTCGGGTACAGTCTGAATAGCCTTTAATCTTAAGCGAGAGAATACTTGGTTTTGAGCCTCTGCCCACTAATTTGGGGGTAGATCTGGACAACAGTTTGGGGTTGGTAATGTGTGGAAGTGAAATCTGTATCCTTGGGAAACTATGTTTAAAACCCATTTGTGCTGGGTAATGAGTTCCCAGTTTTTTGCTTGCAGAGCAATCTTCCCCCCTAAAGGAGCAGTTAGTTGTGAAGTGCTTGAAAGTTCTAAAGTTAAGTCATTGAAACAGCTTGCCATAGGGGGGAGTCTTACTACTCCCTGATTTGGAAGTGGGAGCCCCCCACTGCTTAGTCCTGTGCGTACCCTGGGACTGAAGCCTGGGTGTTCTGCTGGTTCTGGGGTTGAACTGAGAAGGCCTGGAAGAGGCAGGAAAGGACCGATTTTTTGAGGACCAATGCCTACTAAATCTAGGAGGCTGCACTTGTAAGAAATCTTTAACAGTTTGCATAAATTTAGCTTTTTCCTCCATCTTTTTAAGAACTTCTTCTGCTTTGTTGCCAAATAGGCTGCCCTGATTTAAGGGTGCATCCAGCAATTTAGTTTTAACATGATCTGGCAAGGATTGCTCCTTAAGCCAAGCATGCCTTTTAAGTACAGACCCAGTGACAGCAGCCCTGCAAGATGCCTCTAGTGAATCAAAACCACATTGCAAAGTATGTTTTCCAACCTGTTCAGCAGAATGCATTAAATCCTGTAAATCCTTATTTTCAGCACAATCCGGAATCAACATAATTTTCTGTTTAAGCAATCCAATAATATGCTGCTGACACTTTAACATATGAAACTGGCAATTTAACACCCTGATGGCCAAGGTTGCAGAGGTGTATACCTTCTTACCCCAATCTATCCAGGGCCCTGGAATCTCTATCAGAGGGGGTAGAATTTTTGGCAGTAGTAGCCTTAATGCCGTTGGATCCCTGTGAAATGGTCTCAGGATCCACAGTAGGATTTTTAAAAAGGAACTTGTGAGAATCAGGAACCCTGTAATATCTATCAGGTTTTCTGGGAGCAGGAGGTAAAGAGTCAGGGGCTAAACTAGATTCCGAAAAGTCATCGTCAACAATTTCCAGCACAGGAGGGATAGCTAAAGGCCTGTGTTGGGGTAGAAGAAAGAAATCTCTAAGCCTCTTTTTAGAATCAGAGTAATCCTGGCTTTCCCAGTGAAAATGCTTCCTAAGAGTATGCAAGGTTTCACCAAAAGAAAAATCTTCTGGGGGAGAAGCAGAGGGAATAGAGGTCCTCTGCATCAGAATGCTCATAGGTAGATGAGGGTAAATCCTGGTCATCAGAGGAGACAGATATTTCAGAATCCTGGTCAGAAGTATCATAATCAAATTCAGTCCTAGGTCTCTTAGAGGGGGAAGGTTGGCTTCCCCTGATTAAAGTAATAAGGTCTTCAGCCATTCTTATAATTTGGTTTTTAGGCATAGAGGCCTGACCATGCGGTATGGGCGTCAGTTTTCTAGGCATGGTTTGAGTTTTAGGCCTAGAAGAAGAAGATGGCATTGGTTTAATATGCAAGTCAGTAGGCCTGAATACACCCTCAGAAGCCGGTGGCTGCACAGCAGCTCAGGACCCATCCAAGGTAGAGACATCCTCAGGTTCCACAGTTGAAGCATCTCGCGGCATACCAGACTCCGAATGGGTCTCAGTAGAGGCCTGCGAATCTGAAGTAGCAGGTATTGGGGGCTGCGAAAGTTCCTGAGTACCAGCGAACTGACGACTAGCTTAGGAGAAGCGTCATTGGCAGCTTTGGACGTAGGTGGCCTGTCTCTTTCTTTATCTTTGCATTTTTTCGGAATGTCGGTAGTCGGGGGGCTTACCAAAGACATATCTGGATAATTGAACAGAGTACCAAAATATTTAGAAGTGAAAATGTACCGATGAATAGTTTGTGGTTTAAATAAGGCACAAAACCAACAGAGAGGTACGTGGTGGTCAGGGCCTAGGCAAGGAATACAGTACAAATGAAAATCTTTATGAGGTATTTGCTTTCCACAAGAAATACAATTATTGACTTTTACTGATATCAGTTTAGAGCAAGAAAAAGTGTCCCCAGCGGGGTATTTAGCTTTAGTTGAAGACTTCGGTTCTGAAACTCGAAAACAAAAATTTCAGGAGTCGGCCGACCAGCACTTGTGAATTGCTTCTGCTTCGGGCACTGCACAGCAAGAAAGACTGATGTAATGGCATCAGCTGCATGCTTTATACCCCTGACTACCTGACGTCACGGAACATGAGACAGCAACCGATGCAGGACCCAAGACTTTGATATTCAGGCCGACTGAGGGCTACTGCAAGCAGATAACCCAAATGTGATGACTGCAGCAGTGAAACACAAAGAACATCTGTACTATGTTCATTGTGTTTCACTGTTGCAGTCCTAACCAATGGGTTGATTACCAAAGCCCAGAGAAAAGGGAGGAGAAACCAACAGAATCAAGGATTGGAGATAATGCCCTGCAGAACAGCAGTGGCAAACCCTGCCCTGGCATTTGAAAACAAAGGCAAATTAAAATGCTTTGTGAAAGCATGAACAGAAGACCATGTGGCAGCTTCCAAAATGTCTTTAGTAGGGACACCCCTTAAAAAGGCTGCAGAAGTGGAAGCTGCTCTAGTTGAGTGAGTCCTAACCCCTTGAGAAGGAACCTTGCCATGAAAGGAATAACAAAAAGTAATACAATGAGCAATCCATTTAGAAATGGTTTGCTTAGAGAAAGCCTTGCCCTGGGCTCCAGGGGCAAAGCTGACCAATAGCTGAGCTGGTTTCTGAAGGTCTTTAGTTCTGTCCAGGTAAAACCTGAGCTGTCTATGCACATCAAGAGAATGTAGGATCCTCTCACCACTATTTCGAGGATTAGGAAAGAAGGTAGGAAGGTGTATGGACTGATTAAGAGTCAGGCTAGAAACCACCTTAGGCATATAGGAGGGGTTGGTTCTCAGACAGACCCTATCTGCATGGAAAATAAGAAAAGGCTCCACAGCCATCAAAGCCTGCAGCTCCGAAACCCTCCTTGCTGAAGTTATAGCCAAGAGGAAGGCAGTCTTTAAATCTGCAGTGGCAGCTGGCTCAAAAGGAGGAAGAGTGAGTTTCTCTAGAACAAAATTGAGATCCCAGGCTGGAGTAGGCACCCTTCTGGGAGATTTTAAGTTGCAAGCACCTCTGAGAAATATTTTCGGAGGATGAGAGAAAATGGGTTGTTCAAAAGAACAATGAAAAGAAATGGCTGAAGCATGGATCTTGATAGAGGAGAAAAAGACAACCCTGAAGCAAATCAGCCAGGTATTCCAGGATCAGTGGAAGGGTAGGCTGAGAAGAAGATTCCCCTCTAGCCTACATCCAAAGAAAGAATTTTTCCCATTTGCCAGCATAAGACTTCCTAGTGGGAGACCTCCTGGTCTCCTTCAGCACGTCAACCACCGCTGGGACAGGGAAGAAGAATAGGATGGAGACATACAATAAGCCAAGTTGCCAAATGGAGAGACTGAAGATGAGGATGTAGAACGTTTCCCCCTTCCTGAACCAAAATATCTGGCCTCAGAGGAAGATGCCAAGGAGGAAATTTGGAGACACTGCGAAGCACTGGATACCAATGCTGCCTCGGCCAGTGTGAAGCTATGAGAATAGCCCATGGTCATTTGTCCCTGATCTTCAATAATACTTTGGGAAGAAGAGGAAGAGGAGGGAAGGCATAAACTGACAGCAGCATCCAAGGGAAGGACAGAGCATCCACTCTCCAGGCTCTGCTGTGATGCTGTCTGGTGCAAAAAAAAGGTAGAAGATGGTTGTTTGGAGAGGAGAAGAGATCAACTTGAGGAGTGCCCCAACGTTGAATGATGCTGTAAGAAACTGTTCTGTTCAGCTGCCACTAGTGAGGATCCAGGGTCTGTCTGCCAAAACACTGAGCCTTCCTGGAAGAAATTGAGCTAGGAGATGCAGGCCCAGGATGCTGCTATGGACCAAAGACTCATGCTCTGTCTGCACAGGAGGTAAGAATGAGTCCCCCTCTTCTTGTTGATGTACCACATGACTGTGGTGTTTTCTGTCCTGATAAGAAGGGTCCCTGGAGAAAGAAGATGCTTGAAAGCTAGTAAAGCCTGCTGGACTGCCATCAATTCCTTTAAATTTATGTGCAGGTGCATCTGCTGGGCATTCCAACTTCCCTGTATGCATCTGCCATCCAGGTGAGCTCCCCAGATATAGTCCGATGCGTCTGTGGTAAGAACCTGAGTGGCCAGAGGTGGGCGAAAAGGCATGCCTTTGTTCTGTAGACAGGCTGTTGCCCACCAAAGAAACTCTGTCCGCAGACATGGAAGCAGAGGAATTATCACATCCAGGTCCTGTGTCTGTTGATACCAAGTGTTCTTGAGGTACCACTGCAATTTCCCCATATGCAGCTTTGCATATGGAATCATGAGAATGCAAGAGGCCATGAATCCCAGAGCTTGCAGGTATTTCCTTGCAGGGAGCTGGGACAGGCTTGCCAAATCCTTGAAGTAAATTGACAGAGTTGTCTGCTTCTCCTGGGTGAGATATATCATCTGGGCGGCTGTGTTCAGACTTGCTCCCAGGAATGTAATCTCTTTGGATGGTACCATTTTTGATTTTTCCACGTTGAGAGTGTAACCCAGGGAAGAGAGAAGAGTCTTTACAAATTCTAGATCCTTTAGCAGCTGTTCCTGAGAATCTGCTTGAATTAGACAGTCGTCCAAGTATGGATAAATCTGAATTTTCTTTTGCCTGCAAAAAGCAATGACTGGAGCCAGGCACTTTGTGAAAACTCTGGGAGCAGTAGATAAGCCAAAGGGCAGCACAGAGAATTGATAATGCTGCTTGCCCATCCTGAAACGAAGGTATTGCCTGCAACTTTCCCTGATAGGGATGTGCAGATAAGCTTCTTTGAGATCCAATGTTACCAGCCAGGAATCCTTTTCTAACATTGGCAGCAACTGATGCAGAGTGAGCATTTTGAACTTTGTAATTATCAAGAAAGTGTTCAGGATGGATGGATCCATGATAGGACGCCAGGTGCCTTCTTTTTTTGGGACTAGGAAAAGTCTGGAATAGAATCCCTGGCCTACCTGCTGAGCAGTAACTGATTCTATTGCTCCCATCTGTAACAGAGACAAAATTTGCTTTTCTACTTCTGTTCTTTGATTTGGAGGAGCATCCGTGAATCCTTTGGGTACTGGAAAGGTGTGGAAAGAAAACTTGTGCCCTAGGGATACAGCTCTGAGTACCCATTTGTCATCCGTGATGGTGGCCCAAACATTTGCAAACAGGGCCAACCTTCCCCCTAAAGGACTCTCTGGGCAGGCAAGAACAGGCAGAAGTTGGACAGAGTCATTGAGAATGTTTAGATTGAGATGCAGGTTTAGAACTTCCCGCCTTGGAAGAGGAAGCCTGCCAACGCTTAGGCCTTTGAGGGGTAGCCCCCTGCCCCCTAGAAGATTTGTAACCTTAAGTCCTAGAATGGCTCTGTCTGCTAGTATCAGGGAACGCCCAACTCTTAGAAGGGTAATTCCTGCTAAAGCAAGGAGGCTGAACTTGCAGAAAGTCTTTAACTGTCTGCAAAGACTTGGCCTTGTCTTCCATCTACTTAAGCACTTCCTCTGCTTTGCTGCCAAAAGGACTGTCCTTATGCAAAAGTACATCTAAAAGCTTAGCCTTAACAGGCTCTGGTAGGTGCTGCTCCCTAAGCCAAGCTTGCCTTCTAATAACAGAGCCAGTAGCTGTAGCCCTACAGGAGGCTTCTAGAATGTCAAAACCACAATGTAAAGAATGCTTACAAATCCTGCATATCCTTACTCTCCGTCATATGAAAAAGACAATTAGTAGACCTAATAGCAAGAGTGGCAGAGGTATAAACCTTTTTACCCCACCTATCTAGTTTCCTGGATTCCCTGTCAGAAGGAACAGGATTTTTAGTAACAGTGGCCTTAACTCCTTTAGAGCCCTGAGAAATAACATCTGGATCAGCCAATGGATTCCTGAAAGGAAACAAATGAGAATCAGGAACTCTATAGTACCTGTCAGGTTTCCTGGGAGCAGGAGGAGCCGAATTTGGACTCAAGGAATTTTCCAGAAAAACATCATCAACCACTTACAACACAGGAGGAATAGCCAAAGGCTTATGCTGAGGCAAATCCAAAAACTCCCTGATCCTTTTCTTAGAAAGAGGGTAATCCTGACTTTTCTATTTAAAATGTTTCCTGAGAGTATTTAAAGTATCACCAAAAGAGAAATCTTCTGGAGGAGAAGCAGAAGGGATGGACTTCTCTGCATCTGAATCCTCAAAAGGAGACAAAGCTTGAGAAACTTCTTCTTCATCCACAGAAATACTAGAAGTATCTGTACCTGAAAAGGACAAAGCCTCAGGAGAAACATCCCGACCCATTTTTGAAGGAGGAGGCTGTGAACCCCTAATAAGAGTCAAAAGGTCATCATCCATTTTAACCATTTGAGAATGAGGGGAACGAGAGAAAACTGGAGCCTGCTTCTTCATAGGCTTACAACTGGAAAATTTACCTGCAAGTCTAAAGGTCTCGGGAGGCCTGGCAACTGCCAAAGCTGCAGCCGAAGTCGTTGGTATGAGCTTGCTGTCCGAATGAAGACCTGACGTCTCAGACACCGTAGTCACCTTCGCGGCTCTGGATCCAGCTGAAGAGGCAACAGGCGGAAGGTCAGAAGACAAAATGGACGTCGAAGGCCTGGGGACCTCAGAAATTGTCTCAACCAAGGCCTGCAGTTGAAAATCTGTGGGTTGCAGGGGCTGCAAAGGTGCCTCACTGGCTACCGCATGACTGACGACCAACCTAACATCATCCGAGGACTTGACCTTCGGAATCCTGTAGCGGACCTTATCCTTACACTTCTTGGGGATATCCAAAGCCTGAAGATCAGCGGACACCATACCAACAAACTTAGGCCTAACTCCAAAACACTTAGCTAAAAGCTTAGCCTGATGACAAATAGTACTCGGATTAAAGGAATCACAAAGATCACAATTAGGAACGTTGTGTTCAAGGCCTAAACAAATATTACAATAGGAATTAAAATCTCTATGGGAAATCTGCTTTCCACAGATAAGACAATTATTAACCTTTTCTGACATTCATTAAGGCAAGAAAAGAGGATCCTCAACAGGGTACTTAGCTGTAGTTGGTTTCAACTTCGTAGTCGGAAACACAAAAAGGTAAACTGCAGACCGGCACTAGTGCAAGAAATGCTTCTGCTTCGGGCTCCATGGCAAGGAAGAGTGAGGAAGTGACGTTGGCTACCTCCTTTTGTATCGAACACCCGGATGTCCTTTACAACCGACGACAGCCAACATAATTTTTACTTACCTTTGGTATTCTGGCTGATCGAGGGCTACCGGGAGCCGGATAAGCCATTGGTTACGACTGCAATAGTGAAACACGATGAACATCTAATGTTGCAACTTTTCATAAAAAATATGAATGGTTTGTTTTAATGTATTATGTCTGTCTAATCCAGATAAAAGGTCCTAGGCACAATTACCTGCTTTGAGTAGCAATCTATGCGCTTTCTTCTGATGATTCAGCTTTCTCAGAAATGTAAAGTAAGCAGTGTGACTTCTAGTCAAAAAAGAAATACATTCTATTCATAAATTCACATTCATTGGCTTGTTCCACATCAGACTTTCCCGGTAAACAAATATTACAGACCAGAAGTATGTCACTCCCCATGGCTCTGTCGTTAATTGGTTTGTTCCATGTCAGACTGTACAGGTAAACCCTCAACTGTATACAGTATCTGCCTGACACTGTCATGTACCACCGAGCCTACACAACTATCCAACTTATCCACTGCATGCAAGGAAAAGGAGCTCCATGCATTCTTCATGTAGAATTATGGAGACTGGAGGAAGAAAAGTTGCAAAGATAGTTGATACTACATCTGAAGGAAGTGCATGAGCATACTAAGCCTCCTAGTGTATATATAGATACTGCTCAAAACAGGCAAAGTCTGTGGCTTAGAAGTAAGTAAAGAGAAAACAACAGCATGGGAGCTCACTTGGAGAGTGTGTGTGTGCGCACGCAAGGATGGTGGTCTCTTATCAGGTCTATAGTGAGCTCCAGTAGTTACAGCTGATTACTTTTTGTTTGGCTTTCCCCACTTCTGTATGTATTCTAGGCTGCGCACAATAGCAAACACATGGGCATGGTATAAATGCCACTTATGTTTTTTAATCAGCCAAGCTTCCTACTAGTTTACATTATCTCGATGTCTATCGTTGCCGTTTTGTTAAAACTACCACTTTCCCTTGGCATGTTCATACGGGATAGTAGTGCACACTATGCACTGACACTGAACCTGAAATGATGGAACTGGCCATAGAGGGCTACAGGTGCTTTTATCCAAGCGCCAGTATCCCTTTTTAAAACAAACATGTGTTCAGCAAAAGCATTTTCTTAGAATGCACTTTTGTACCTAAACAGAAACTGACATTTGAATATGTAATGAAATGGGGTATCTCTTAATATTAAAAAAAGTAGCGGCCAGCTGGCCAGTCTGGCACATTCTACTACAAACACTCCAACGTGTATTTAATGTTTCTTATGTTAGCAGTCATTTATTTTGCATAACACTACTACACTGAAATGTTTTTCACTTTTTTCTTTCATCTTGGAGTCACCCAGTTTAAACTAACAGGCCATTTTTTTTAATTGTGGGCATCTTTGCTGCTAAAATAACACTTCTTAGTGTCAACAGAGAATAATGTTTGTACATCCTCCAACCAAAAATACAGTTTTCTTTGCATCACCTTCTGAACCAGTCGTATTTATAGGTTCATAGGTAGGGGGCTAGCTGCCCTTGTGGGCTGTTTTAAGCCTAGCCAGTTTCCCTTTATGTACTCTAATTAACCTATCACATTGGGCTAGAGGTTGGCGTTGCCCATTGCATGGTCAATAATTACATATTGCCTCTAATGAGAATAACTGGGATCATACTATAGATAATTTGAGGGGACCCATGCATGGGCTAAAGCATTAGTAGCTGCCTCTGTTCATGAATAGTGCAGGTGGCAGTTGTGGGGTAAATTTTCTGCTTTCCATACATAGATCCAAGTTGCACTTGAATATGGACAGGGATGAACTTTGTTTTATGTAGCTGGTGAGTCTGTTCCAGAGCAGCTGTGTCCTCTGCGAGATATACCTGTTCCTCCAAACCATTCTGTTGATGTTACAGAACAGGTTTTGATCCCTAGACTGAGTATTCCTGATACGTTAAGGAGTATTTATTTCCATGTCAGATTATTGCAGCCTTCATCTAGGAGTTTCATCCAGAAAAGCCTCCTCCTCATCCGTTTATTATTCACCTTTGTCTTAAATTCAGATCTATACTTTCTACACAATATGCAAACATGTTGTGTCTATTTTTTTATTATCACCTCAATGATTACATAAAGTGTAACATTTTATTAAATAGCTGGACACATCTTCAGAGCTACCAGACTTGTGATAATTCGTATACATCATATTTTGTACAACTCTGAAAGCACTCTTGACTAGTGTTGATAGTAAGCTATTTAATTGTTTTATTTGGTTTCACGACCAGGTATACCTCAGAGCATTAGAAGTCATAGCTCTGGCTTTAAAAATTATAGCAGAGGGTCAGAAAGAGAAGCACTTTCTTATTTTTCAGAATAGATCTTTATATCCTAGACCTGATATAGCTGGTGGTAGACAGTCTTTATATAAGCTTAATTTATTTATTTAATAACAAATGTATCATTCAGAGGTCTTACTTTATGAGGAACTAAAGAAATTTAGGAGGAACTGCACTACATCTGAGGGCCAAAATCATAGTGCTTTGCCTAAATCATAGCAGTTGAGAGGTATATTTCTAGAATTGCATGAGTTTAGTATTTTATTTTGTGTTTCACTAGTTACAATACTTCATGCAGTATTGATAAAATCCTTTCAACAATGTCCCTTGAGTAGTACTAAAAGTTTGGTTTGATCTCGTCAGAAATTATAGTCGCTGTTGACACTGTGAGCTTTCTTTGTAGACCTAATACTTGCAAGACACAGCATCCTTCCCCCTCATAACTAGCTGTTTTAGTACCCTTTTTTGTTACCATTTCATGGAATTGCATAATTTAAGAAAATCTTCCCTTTTACAAACTATACCAGTGTAATGTCCTTATTCCATTCGTGTTAGCTTAGGAAATGAGGATTAAGGTTCTGACCTGTTAACGGTTCTACCACTTATCATATCACAGCATCACTGCTGGTACTGAGCACAAAGAGCAAATTTACCCAAGCATAAAGGGCAGGTGTTGCTATGGTAATCCTATGGGCTAGACTTGTAAAGGCTACAGGGCCATTAGCCTAGTACACACCTATGAACCTATGAACGCAAGAATGGAAATAACAAAGGCACTCCACATATACAAGGTAGTCATCCAGATAAAGGTAAATACAAAGTGAGTTCTGTGATAAGCAGGCCATTGCTTGCCATAGTCCATGCACTGTGTGAAAGCCTAAGTTAGCATACCAGCCAAAAAATACCTATCAGTCAACAAATAACATTCAACAAAATATTTCATTCTGGCGCTTGTGCATACATCAGCATTCTATTGAAGGGGTAGCTTGGGTGAATGCTTTATTTTGGTGGTTGCACATACTATGAAATGTTACTGAAGGGTCATTTGGGAAAATGTTTCCTGATTGTGCATACCTCAACATTTTACTGAAGGGGTTGCTTGGGTGAATGTCTCATGTTGGTGCATATGTATACCTGGACATACTAATGAAGATGTTGCTTGGGGAAATAATTCATTGTGTATCAGGGAAGTGCTTGTGCATGCATGATCAGACTGCTGAAGTGACCACTGGGCAAAATAGTTTATGGCGCATACACAACGCAAACAACTGAAGGGGTGGATTACTGGGGAAAATCATTCATTAATATGTCAGGAAAAAGCCTTTGCATATTTGGACAGCCCATTTGTCCACTTTACTTATTTATTTACTTATATTTATTATTACTTATTTATTTACTTTGTTTACTGGGATAGTGCACTGATTTCAATGGGCTGTTTGCAGGCACAACCCAGGTGAACAGCACCACATAAGACATGAACAAAAATATAGGAGTATATGATAAAGAACATTAATTTACAGGCACAAGACCATGGTACAACATTTAGGTCAATAAACAGTATTGAGCATATAGTCAAAACATGTTTGGGTAGGATGAAAAGCTTAGTGAGATATATTTTATTGTGGATTTTTGGCCTTTCTCAACCAGTTATTTTGGCCGGTATTTCTTCCTTTTGCACTTCTGTTTCTTATTCTAACCAGAGGGATGGTTAGGTGGTAAAGAATTATTACTTTTGAGGTAAGTCTTACATGGATCAACCAGATAATTTATATACTACTGACTTTGTTATTTATGTTTCTGATTCAACTCGGTGGTTGGCTCAGTAAGATAAATGTTATTACTTGCACACAAATACCATCATGGAGCAAACATATACTTTGGGCAATATTCCTGACTCTGTCAGTCATGTGTGGAATGTAGGTGGAGGAAGGGTTCACTAATGTATAACTGTTAGACTATTTTTACTGAATTATTCTGGTCTTCTACTAAGAGATGGTAATGAGTCCATGCTACATAGCACCTGCACAAGGTAATATAATGAATGCCTACTCAACAGGTTATATGCAGCAATTATCACCTTTGTCTGAACACAGAATCTTGTGGTAATGAAATGCAGGTTATTATCACATTAATAAGTGCAGTTACAGTATAACACTGAGTCATTCTCACTGGTCAGGCAAAATTTTCAACAGCTGCCACTGGTATTCACATAACTAAAAGTTGTTATCACATTGATGAATGCACAAGCCAAATTTGGGTTTCAGTCATTGTGGAGTCATTTGAAGCACCCCCCCCCCCAACCAGTAATACCTCATTTTGAAAACTGCATTAGTACTTACAACATGGTAAAAGAACTGTGTCTGTATGCTGCACGCATGTATAGATGTCACAGTTTGTTTAGATCTTAGGTTATGAAAATTATGATATTTTTTTCATATTTTGGTATATAACTTTGCTAGGAAACGTCAATGCGCTAATACTTCATTTTCAAGACAGTATCAGTCCTTACAACATGGTAAAAGAACTGTGTCTGTAAGCTCTACACATGTACAGCTATCAGTTTGTTTAGGACTTAGGTTAAGAAAATTATGATACTTTTCATATTTTGGTATATAACTGCTAGGGAACATGTCAATGTGCTAAGTAATACCTCATTTTCAAGACAGTATTAATCCGTACAACATGTTAAAATAATTGTGATAATATGCTGTACACATGCACAGATATCACAGTTTGTTTAGTCTTGTATGATTATGAAAGTTATACAATTAACTTATTTCTCATTATTATGCCCATGTCTTTGCAAGGGAGTATGCTGACAACATGCATGCTGCATCGTTTTGAAGGCGACATGGAGCCACACAACTTGTACACTGATATGTAGCCTCTGTCTGTTACAGGTAGTGAGATATTATGCTTTGTTTAATTATCATTTCTGAGAAATATAATATTAGTCATATTTCTGTGAATATCTCAGTAAAGGAGTATCCCACAGTAATGGTTAAGGTATCATTTTAAAGCAGACATTCATACAAATTAATTACAAATTGTATTGGTCTACACGTCACATTCAACAAGATATTGTGATTTGTTTTACCAAAAAGGTAAAAAATATACATATATGAGCATTCTTTGGCAAATATTTAATAATGAGTTAAATACATACTATCAATATTTATACTGTTGGAAAAGTCCATGTCTTCTGAGCAACTTTCACATTTACATTTTTGGTCTAGCTGTTATGGTTAGAGAGTTATGAACGTTTGTTTTCTGTATGGTATTACAAATGGATTTTCTGAAAATGAGCTCAGGCTGCACTGTTGTTCCTATGGTGTAAGTAAGCAGGCAGCATTTTCTGAGCTGAGTGAATGAGTTAAAGGAACATATGGCCTGTGGTTATTATAATATTTGTAATGTTCTTCTTAACACAACCTACATTTTCTAGTAAAAACACGAGTAAGGTCTTTCATGTTCATTAACTGTAACTCTGAATGGGTCATTTATCAGGATGCAGTGCTTATGTGCGTCTCTCCTTTTATACTGGCGAAATTTCTTGGTCACTTAATACATAGGTGTGGGGACATCTTAGTGATACAAGGTGCAAGAAACAAACCGACACTTTGTTTTTATTTTACTGGCATCTATAGGCTTTACAGAGGAGACCCTTATTCAGGAGTTCATGCTTCCAGTTTAATTATGAAGGTAAATGGATCATTAATCTGGGGGCTATTTTCTATCCAAGTTTAAATGATGCATATTGATTATAAATGTAACAATGGCTGAACTTGTGATCTGTTTTTTTTTTCTTGTTGGATTATGCCATTTATTTATGAACCAACTTTATAAAACAATTTAAGGTTACCACAGCAGGGCTAGCCTCCTGGGGGTGTGATCACTGGGTCTAGATGATTGTCACTGCTAAAGTGACATCCCAACCTCATGTACAAAAGTGGGAAAAAGGGGTTGTGGATGAACACAGTTTTGGCAATACATACTTAATGTCACTTTAAATGAGACTGCCATCATGTCACATGATACGATGGTGAATCTTTTCAAATGGAATGTTGGGATTGTAGAATTTATAACAATAAAGACTTTTAGTGAACCTGGTCTTATGTTCTGAGTTTGCTCAATAGTAAGTTTTATTCATTTTCCCCTAACCACTTTAATCTGGTTTCGTTCATATTGTTTAAGGGTTAAAACCTCATGGCTGCTTAAGGGCTAATACCTGCTGCAATGAGCAAGATTAACAATAGTGGGAGATCAAGCATGTCAAAAACATTTGTCAGGTCAATAAAGATACACCCAGTTGTAAGCCTATTGCCCCTGTTCTGTAAGATACCTCTTGGGAATCAATGACAATGCCTACTGGGATGGACAGGTATTCCCCCAACTTGACTTACTGAGCGCTAGTAATTTACCTATTGAAATACATATGAACTGACAATTTAATATGTTAATAATTCCCTTATGTGGAATAGGGTGAAATGCCTTTACAAGGTTAACATACATTGCAGACATCATCTTTTCTTCAACATGTGTTTGTTACCTCTTCACAGAGAATCTCATTTGGTATATCGACTTTCCGTTAAGTCAAATGTCATATGATCGAAGTCATATGCTCAACTTTACAGAACATCAAAAACTACCAAAACTGATTTTGCATGCTAATTATATATATATATATATATATATATATATATACCAACTTCGAGATCACACTACTATGGGAAAAGGACAAATTCTCCTGTCTCCACCGTAATGCGATCTTAATACAAACAGTTTGAGACTCCATAAAAAGTCAAGCATGTGAGTTTGATCATATGGCATTCGACTTCACAGAAAGTTGACATTCTAAATGGGATCCTTCACAGAATGCCATTAAATTCAAAAAGCAAGACTTCCCCTTAAAATGCTGTTTTATATCAAAGGTAGGTCCCTTGTGTCATTCTAGATTTATGTTATGGCTTTTCTCCATAGCTATTCACAAAATACTGGGCAAGCTGATGATTCCAAAACTGGTCGAGGCTGCAGTGACTACAGCAACTGGTACATTCTGGTGGCATCACATTCAAATACTAAGTCAGAACAAACTTAGCTATCAAGACCAGATGATATTCAGGTGCATTCAGGATGGCATGGCCATAAGCACAATTTTCATAACTGACAATAACTCTCAATCTGTCTGGTTAAACCGTAATGGATTTTTTTTTCAAATATAATTTTTATTGCATGCATTTCACTTCTATTTAAATACAAGAAAAGAATGACACAGAAAATATACATATAAGCTACTTGGAATATCAAGTTTCAGTCGTCCAAATACGATATACATAACATAAACCATCAATGTTAGGGTAACAATTATACAGAATTGTCTAATAATCAAGCTGCTCTTAATGAGCTGTAAAACAGACAATTACATAAAGATAGTGTACAACATATTGAAATTGTGACATTAAAACATTGCAACCAGATATTCTAGTTTACCTAAATGAACATTCTGTCTTGCACTAACTATGTACAATATATACATTGATGTCACCTTAATGTTCATCTTATATGTGTTTGCCATGACCTGTACGCTGTTATTGTGGGTATTTCTATAATAGTAAGAAATTATGTCTTACCATAACGTTCCATGTTAGTTGTCTTCTTCTCGCCTTCTTTCTTGCTGGATGGGTTCGGAGCCGATTCTTGGCTCCGACTCGGCCTATACTATAGCTCGAGAGCTATTTTTACCGGCTCGAGGCAGCCCTATATCCCACAATACCATGTGCTAACTCCCCAGATCTCGTTTGAAAGCTAAGGCATAGTATAAACAACAATCTTATAATATAAAAATTATAACCCTCTTTATTAGAAGATTACCTGATAGTAACACTAAGGATACCAGGAAAAGACGCCACCTAGAGTATCCCGAAAAAGGAAGGACTCAATCTCGAGTCTGTCCAGGTTAGGGGGCAGGAGGGAGGGATGCAAGAAAGAAGGCGAGAAGAAGACAACTAACTTGGAACGTTATGGTAAGACATAACTTCTTAATGTTAAGTTGTCATTCTCGCCTTCATTCTTGCTGGATGGGACAGCGTCCCTAGCATCTTAGTCCTGGGTGGCTCCATTGAACAGACTCCTGAGTACAGTGGAACCAAAATCAGCTCTATTTCTGGAGGCTAAGTCAAGTTTGTAATGAGCAATAAAAGTATGTTTGGAAGCCCATGTAGCCGCTGCACAAATGGCATCTAGTGGTTACCTTGCTTGAAAAGCTGTTGAAGTTGATAGAGCCCTAGTTGAATGAGCCTTAGGCCTAGAGGGAAGTTGTCTGTGCCTCAACTCATAGACCAAGGTAATAATAGATGTCAGCCATCTGGAAAGGGTAACTTTGAAAGCGGAAGCCCTTTCTTACCTGCGCATAAGAGATAAAGAGCTGATCTGATTTTCTGAATTGTTTTGTCCTGTCTAGGTAATACCGTAATTGGCGATGAACATCTAATGAATGTAATTTTTGTTCAGTTCTGTTGGTATAGTCTGGGAAAAAGACAGGTAAATCAATAGAATGATTTAAATTTGCTTCCAATAGCACTTTTGGAAGGAAGGAAGGGTTTGTTCTGAGCGTTACCCTGTCTTTATGGAAAACCAAATAAGGAGGACGGACAGACAAGGCTTGGAGTTCCGAGACCCTTCTGGCAGATGTTATAGCTACTAAAAACAGCGTTTTCCAAGAAAGTAGTTTGAGGGAACAAGAAGCTGCAGGTTCAAAAGGGGGCAGAATTAAAGAGGATAGAACTAAATTCAAGTCCCATTGTGGAGGTGGATCTTTTACTGGAGGTCTGAGCAAAAAGATGCCCTTGAGAAAAGCTTTACAGAGTTTGTGGGACATAATATTTGCTTCTGAGAGTCCAACATGAAAATTAGCAGTGGCCGCTAATTGTACTCTGATAGTGGCCGATGAAGATCCAGAATGAAAAAGCTCCGCCAGAAAGTCCAGAACCTCATGAATGGGTGCATGAAAAGGATCTAAGGACCTATTTTGTGCCCAGAATGAAAAACGCTTCCATTTACTAGCATAAGTCTTCCTAGTATTGGACTTATGGGAGGCCAGAATGATATCACGAGCAGGAGGAGAGATGAGGGGAAGCCTGGCTATGGCTGGAAGTGGAGCAACCAAGCTGTGAGGTTGATGGAATGTAGAGACTGATGCAGCTTGCCCGTGAGGTGGGTCAATAGATCTGGAAGGAGTTCCAGATGCCAAGGCTGTTCCAGTAGGTATTTGTGCAGGAACGGGAACCAAACTTGTCGAGGCCAAAACTGGGCAATGAGGATCATTTTGGATCTCAATGCGATTGCTTTCTGAATTAATTGCGGGATCAACGGAAAAGGAGGAAAAGCATAGAGAAGACCCCGGGGCCAAACGTAAACAAGAGCGTCTCTGAGGGGTTGGCCTGGCAGAGGAAAAAGTGTGAAAAAGTCGAGGCACTTGCTGTTTTGGGGAGTTGCGAAAAGGTCGCAGCAAGGCTGGCCCCACTTCCGAAAGATTCCGTCTGCTACCGCTTGATTTAGAGACCACTCGTGAGGCATGAGGATAGTTCTGCTCAATCTGTCTGCTATGACGTTGGACTTCCCGGGGATGTGCGTTGCTATCAGAAACCGTTGAGATGAAATCGCCCATTGCCAAAGTCTGAGTGCTTCTCGACAGAGGGGATAGGACTTTGTTCCGCCCTGCTTGTTTATGTACCACACCACAGACATATTGTCCATCTGAATTGCTATAGTCCCCGTGGGAAGAGAGCTCTGAAGGGCTTGCAACGCCAAAAGCACCGCCCTCATCTCCAGGACATTTATGTGCAGGTGGCATTCTGACTGTTGCCAAGTGCCCTGGACCGTCCTGCCCTGATAATGCCCCCCCCCACCTGATCAGGGAGGCATCCGTTGTGACAGTGGCAACTGGAAGGGGGAGAACAAAGGGTCTGCCCTGAAAAAGCTGAGGGGAAACCATCCACCAGGAGAGATGTTTCTTGCAAGATGGGGTTATCCAAATGTTGTGGGTCATTGGTAGCTGTTGAAAAGACCACTGAGAAAAGAGCATCCACTGAAGGAGCCTCATGTGGAAGCGGGCTAATGGAAGTAGAAGAATCGCCGCCGCCATGAGGCCCAGTACTTTCAAGACTCAGTTGACCTGGGCTTTGTTGGGCTGAAACAGGGTCTGAACATTCCGCCTTACGTCTGCCACTCTCTGGGGTGGTAGTGTTGCAGACATTTCTGTGGTGTTTAATACGGCGCCTATAAAGTTTATACATTGACAAGGCAACAAGGAGGACTTTGCAAAATTTATAGAAATACCCAGACTGTTGCAAAGCTGAATAGTGTAATCCCTGGCCATTATGAGATCCTGTTTGGTGGTAGTGGAAATGAGCCAGTCGTCTAAGTATGGAAACACCTGGAATCCTTTCCGTCTCAGGTGAGCCGTGACCACTGCCAAACATTTGATGAACACCCAGGGGGCTGTGGTGAGACCAAAGGCAGGGCTCTGAATTGAAAATGACTGACTCCCAGCCGGAAGTGGAGAAACCTCCTGGAGCATCTGTGTATCTTTATGTGGTAGTACGCGTCCTGGAGGTCTAACGAGCACATCCAGTTGTCTCTGCCCAAAAAGGGTAGAATGGACTGCAGTGTTACCATCCGAAATTTTGTCTTTAGCACAGATTTGTTTAACCTGCTGAGATCCAAAATAGGTCTCCAGTCTCCTGTCTTTTTTGGTACCAAAAAGAACCTGGAGTAAACTCCGGACCGTAGCTGATCTGCTGGGACTGCCTGGATGACTCTTTTTGCTAATAGCTTTTCTATTTCTAGCTGAGCCTGACCCCTTTGTGCGGGTGGTACATCTGGTAGGGGTTTTGGCAGTTGTACCGGGGGGATGGTAAAGGGGATTTTGTAACCCTCGGATATGATCTTCTGTACCCATGTGTCTTGAGAGAGGGATTGCCAGGCTTCCGGGTACAGAGATAATCTTCCCCCAACTGCCTCCAAAGGCGGACAGTCGGGCAGCTTCTCAGGGATGCTGAAAGGGTTGATCAGGAAAAGATTCCCTAGAACCCTGGTTCTGAGGACCCCCTCTGCCCCTGGGGCGGCATCTGTTGTTATTTCCCCCTCTGCCTCTAGGGGGAAAATCACCACGTGCGGCAGGTGCGACTCCCTGTGGTTTGCGGAACCACATCTTTCCCCCCTTCTGTCCCTTAGGATAAGGTCTATAAGGCGTGGAAAAACGAACTCCCACGGCAGAGAGAGTTTTACCATCTTGCTCACATCTGGTGAGGGTATTCTTCACTTGAGGTCCGAACAATTCTGAACCATCAAAGGGGGTGTTAGTGAAGGACGCCTTGAAGGGATCAGCAAAGTTACAGAGCCGCATCCAAGCGTGACGTCTTAACGCAACGCCTGTACCAGCGGCCCTACTCGCTCCATCGGCTGCATAAGAAATTAGCCGCATGGAGGAGTTAACAATGGAGTTCAGGGTAGCCAGCTGAGAGTTTATTTTGTCCTTAAACCCCGCAGCAGAAGGATCCTGTACCGTTTCACCCAGCTCTTTGAGCAAGTCTCTTTGAAGGCGGGTGAAATGACATAAATAGTTCAACGATCGCATAGAAAAGGTCGCTGAAACAAAGGTCCGCTTGCCATACCTGTCCATGGTCCTAGACTCCTTGTTAGGAAGATGAACAGATACAGAAGGATCAGCCAATTCCTTCTAAGTGGCTGCTGCTACCACCATAGCATCAACTGAAACGCCTTTGGTGAGAAAGGATTTATCATCTGGTGCAGAAATAAATTTAGAAGGCCTCCTAGGGGTAGGTTCCATTGAATCAGGAGCTGCCCACGCCTTTCTAGCCACTACCTCCATTAGTGGGTCGAAAGGGGGAGACACCCAGGAGGTGGAAGGGCGAGATCCAAAAGCATCAAGGTAAACCGACTCGTCCTCAGAAGGTTTAAGAGTGGACCAATTCCCCCTCTGTCTTAGGATTTCCAGGATGTCTGAAAAGGAGACATCCTCAGAGGGGGATCTGGGGGAACCTTCCGACTCATCCAAGTCGGTGTCCGACGTGACAGACTCGGGGGAGTCCATGTGCTTCCTCTTGCACTTTCTTTTCCTAGGGGGTTCCCCTGAAACTTCAGGGAAGCCCTCGGAAGAGGAGGAGACACCCAAAGTGGGTACTCCACGCTGTGGATCTCTGCTGACAGGTGCAAGAGAATGGCCAGAGATCGTAACAGGCACTATGGAGGGAGGAGCCGCAGAACTTAACCTTGGAGTGGACACTGGGTCCAGCACACTCCTCATCACCTCGAAGGCTCCCCCATCAGACACCAAAGGTAGCACCGGCTCCGAAGAGACCGGGACCACCTCCGGAGCCGAGAGAGAAGGCTCCGAGAATGATGTTGGGGCCGAACTAACCAGAGCCGAAGCTCCGAGAGGGTGAGCGGGGTCGGACAAGGGTCCGATGCCACTCGCCCCCTCGGAGCCGACAATGAAGTCTCGGCGCCCGGACCTCTCCACGGACGGAACCAATGAAGAGGTCAGAGCCGATGACACCGGAGCCTAAGGAGGAAGTATCGGCTCCAACGTAGGCAAGGTCACGGTTCCGAGAAACTCCGGCTCCGAGCTCGAGTGATGAGTCGGAGGAGGAATAGATAATTGTATCGAAGGAGCCGCAGTCTGGTGAGATGGGCTTTGGAGCATTTGGGCCAGTGCCTGAGATTTTATGAGTCTGCTGACCACCCTCTCGATGTCATGGTCAGAAAGCCTAGATGACCTCGATGAAGGAGTCCTATGACTCAGCTCAGACAAGAGAGGGGATTTCAGAGCCGATCTAACAGACTCTAGGGAGGGGGACCTAGAGCGCTTGCGCGCTGGGGTCGGCTCCAATGATGGTTTCGGAGCGGAAACCACTTTGCTCGCCTCGGAGCAAGCCGGAACCGAGGTCGGAGCCATCTCAACAACACCAGCCCTCGACTCAGAAGCTGGAGCCGAGGGTTTGGCGGTTTTTGATGACTTCCCCGAACCAGACTTGGACAGGGAGTCATCAGGCTTTAACAAGCCCCTAAGAATAAGCTTGTTACACCTCTCCTGCAGGACTCGAACTAAATCCGTGACAAACGGAACAAGAGTCCTGCAGGTGTAAAGGCCCCAAGCAATAGACACAAGAAGTGTGACCGTCTGTCAGAGACATTTTCTGACAGCACGAGTCACACTTCTTGAATCCAGAGACCTTAGTGTCTTTGGACATAATCCTAAGCACAGTAAAAACACAGTCAGTCCACACACACACTCACTTAAAATTAGAAAAGTTAAGGGTACTGACTAAACCCACACACACAGACACTGTAAGGGGTGGGGAAACTAAGGTAAAGCCCGTAGGCCCAAGATAAAAAATTAACTAAATAAGGGAAGAAGGGCTACAAGAGAAAGGGACCCGAGAATAAGGTAATCAGAAGGGACCTAGACAAAGATAACTACTGGGAAAAAACTACCTGAAAACTAGTTCAATTAAGTAAAACTCCTTACTAACCTGAGCCGGTAAAAAAGACAACCTCGTAGCGAAGCAGCAAACGAGATCTGGGGAGTTAGCGCATGGTATTGTGGGATATAGGGCTGCCTCGAGCTGGTAAAAATAGCTCTCGAGCTATAGTATAGGCCGAGTCGGAGCCGAGGATCGACTCGAACCCATCAACAAGAATGAAGGCGAGAATGACAACTTAACATTTGCCTTTAGTTTCCCTTAATTATGTAAAGTAATATTGATGGTGAAGTCCCTTGGTCATAAATCAATTTTGTCCTACAATTTCTAAAAGCGTTTTCCAATGTTTCTGATAGTAAGATAGTTTTTTTTTACTTCTTGTAATTAATTTGCTGGCTAATAAGCATTTTATAGCCATTCCTTTAAATTCTTCCCATGTGATTCTACTTCTATCTAACCAATTTTGGGCTATATATGATTTGATCATTGCATACAATGTGACTATGATGTGTTTATTTTCGTATGAGAAATTATTAGGGAATATATGTAAAATTGCCATTTCCCATGACAGGGTAGATTTGGTGTATCCCTTTTTATCTAACTTGGTTCTTAGCGAACACCACAGCTTGTAAACATTTTTACAGCTCCAAAAAATATGAAGGGTGTCAGCAGCACTGTTTTGGCGTATGGTACAATAAGGGGAGTGGGAGGGATTCATTTTGGTAAGAAAAAGTGTGTGATACGCATTGTTATTGATCATAATTTGGGTATAAATTAGTTTTTTTAAGGGGAATTAATTTAGAATATACTCTTTTCCAAAAGTACTTTTCAGAATTTAATTTACTAGCATTTCGCTTGCAACTCCACTTCTGAAAGATTATCAACTTTTTGTTTTCTGTTTGTCAAATAGAAGGAAGAAAAAAAGTATTCTGAAATTTGAAATTAAGTCGGTGTCCGGCGTGACAGACTCGGGGAGTCCATGTGCTTCCTCTTGCACTTTCTTTTCCTAGGGGTTCCCCTGAAACTTCAGGAAGCCCTCGGAAGAGGAGGAGACACCCAAAGTGGGTACTCACGCTGTGGATCTCTGCTGACAGGTGCAAGAATGGCCAGAGATCGTAACAGGCACTATGGAGGGAGGAGCCGCAGAACTTAACCTTGGAGTGGACACTGGGTCCAGCACACTCCTCATCACCTCGAAGGCTCCCCCATCAGACACCAAAGGTAGCACCGGCTCCAAAGAGACCGGGACCACCTCCGGAGCCGAGAGAGAAGGCTCCGAGAATGATGTTGGGGCCGAACTAACCAGAGCCGAAGCTCCGAGAGGGTGAGCGGGGTCGGACAAGGGTCGATGCCACTCGCCCCTCGGAGCCGACAATGAATCTCGGCGCCCGGACCTCTCCGCAGACGGAACCAATGAAGAGGTCAGAGCCGATGACACCGGAGCCTAAGGAGGAAGTATCGGCTCCAACGTAGGCAAGGTCACGGTTCCGAGAAACTCCGGCTCCGAGCTCGAGTGATGAGTCGGAGGAGGAATAGATAATTGTATCGAAGGAGCCGCAGTCTGGTGAGATGGGCTTTGGAGCATTTGGGCCAGTGCCTGAGATTTTATGAGTCTGCTGACCACCCTCTCGATGTCATGGTCAGAAAGCCTAGATGACCTCGATGAAGGAGTCCTATGACTCAGCTCAGACAAGAGAGGGGATTTCAGAGCCGATCTAACAGACTCTAGGGAGGGACCTGGGCGCTTGCGCGCTGGGGTCGGCTCAATGATGGTTTCGGACGGAAACCACTTTGCTCGCCTCGGAGCAAGCCGGAACCGAGGTCGGAGCCATCTCAACAACACCAGCCCTCGACTCAGAAGCTGGAGCCGAGGGTTTGGCGGTTTTGATGACTTCCCGAACCAGACTTGGACAGGGAGTCATCAGGCTAACAAGCCCTAAGAATAAGCTTGTTACACCTCTCCTGCAGGACTCGAACTAAATCCGTGACAAAGCGGAACAAGAGTCCTGCAGGTGTAAACCCAAGCAATAGACACAAGAAGTGTGACCGTCTGTCAGAGACATTTTCTGACAGCACGAGTCACACTTCTTGAATCAAGACCTTAGTGTCTTTGGACATAATCCTAAGCACAGTAAAAACACAGTCAGTCCACACACACTCACTTAAAATTAGAAAAGTTGAGGGTACTGACTAAACCCACACACACAGACACTGTAAGGGGTGGGGAAACTAAGGTAAAGCCCATAGGCCCAAGATAAAAAATTAACTAAATAAGGGAAGAAGGGCTACAAGAGAAAGGGACCCGAGAATAAGGTAATCAGAAGGGACCTAGACAAAGATAACTACTGGGAAAAAACTACCTGAAAACTAGTTCAATTAAGTAAAACTCCTTACTAACCTGAGCCGGTAAAAAAGACAACCTCGTAGCGAAGCAGCAAACGAGATCTGGGGAGTTAGCGCATGGTATTGTGGGATATAGGGCTGCCTCGAGCTGGTAAAAATAGCTCTCGAGCTATAGTATAGGCCGAGTCGGAGCCGAGGATCGGCTCCGAACCCATCCAGCAAGAATGAAGGCGAGAATGACAACTTAACATTTGCCTTTAGTTTCCCTTAATTATGTAAAGTAATATTGATGGTGAAGTCCCTTGGTCATAAATCAATTTTGTCCTACAATTTCTAAAAGCGTTTTCCAATGTTTCTGATAGTAAGATAGTTTTTTTTTACTTCTTGTAATTAATTTGCTGGCTAATAAGCATTTTATAGCCATTCCTTTAAATTCTTCCCATGTGATTCTACTTCTATCTAACCAATTTTGGGCTATATATGATTTGATCATTGCATACAATGTGACTATGATGTGTTTATTTTCGTATGAGAAATTATTAGGGAATATATGTAAAATTGCCATTTCCATGACAGGGTAGATTTGGTGTATCCCTTTTTATCTAACTTGGTTCTTAGCGAACACCACAGCTTGTAAACATTTTTACAGCTCCAAAAAATATGAAGGGTGTCAGCAGCACTGTTTTGGCGTATGGTACAATAAGGGGAGTGGGAGGGATTCATTTTGGTAAGAAAAAGTGTGTGATACGCATTGTTATTGATCATAATTTGGGTATAAATTAGTTTTTTTAAGGGGAATTAATTTAAAAGTAAGTTCAATAGCATCAGATTTTTGTTCATCAGTTATCTTATTATTTTTCTCTTCCCAAAATTTAGAATATAGAATTGCATCTTGATATCTAATTTTTGTTATTAATCTATATGTATTTGATAACATTTTAGATCTCGACAATAGCAGGTTAATAATTTGTTGATATACCTGCATGTCTTGGTTGTCTATTTTCCTGAACCACACAAGGACCAAACAGCCTGGAAACCGCCAAATGGGATCCACAGAAATGCGCGACTGATGCAGCAACACTACCAACCAGATATAATCCACAAATGGTTAAAATCTGATAAAAATCCGATGAAAATCTCTTTGAAACATGCACCAGTTTATTTAAGCTTTCAAAATATAGCTTTTCGTCAGTCCCAAGACCAACTTCCTCAGAAATAGTTAACCTGTAACAACAAAATTCAAACTGATGACATTGACTTTAAAAACCTTCCATCCATGACATCACTTCCTTTGATATACCATTAAAGTGATACAATGTCTCTACAAATCATATGGCTTTTACCTACTTGATAATATTTACTGCCAATATGAACTAAATTAATGATGACAATATTTTCACCATCCAATTAACCAAATTTAAAATGTAGAATAAACTACAATGAAATACATTTATATATTAAAAAACATATAAGAATTCATATAAAGTTCATGTAAAAATTCATGTAAAAATTCAAAGATCACATGCAATGCACTTGCGACTCAAAAGGTCAATGTCTCAAACAAACATACTTTCACCAAATCAATTATATAATAGTGCGATAATATCTGCAATTTTTAAAAAATTATATAACTACAAAAATTAAGGTTTGCAAACAAAACACTTGTAATTAAATGGTTGTAATTAAATGGTGGAACCCAGGCAGCCAAAGGAACTACCTCTCCAGGCTCTTCAGCTTTAAAATGCATGCTATTGACAGCATGCCATTGAGACCTGGGGGGGCAAATGCTCTTAGCCTTAGCTGCCATAATAGTTCCTTCCTTTCCAACAAAAGTGAATCTACCCCCTCCCACATTTGGGATTTATATGGTCAATTGCCATGAAATTAAAACCATGCTCAGGGAACTCCTGAATGTGTTTTGCTAGGGCATTCTCTTCCTTGTTCTTCCTGATAGCATAAGGGCTCCATTTTTATATACGAAACATAACTTATTCAGTAAAAGGAAGGTATAATTGTAGTTCTCATGTTATATACGTAGCAGCATGCACTTCCTGTTCTAGTTTCTATGTGGAAAAACGGACAGGAAATTATGTCAACGCATGTATGAACATTCTTATGCTATCAGGAAGAACAAGGAAGAGAATTTTTGTAGTTATATAATTTTTTAAAAATTTCAGATATTATCGCACTATTATATAATTGATTTGGTGAAAGTATGTTTGTTTGAGACATTGACCTTTTGAGTCGCAAGTGCATTGCATGTGATCTTTGAATTTTTACATGAATTTTTACATGAACTTTATATGGCGGTTTCCAGGCTGTTTGGTCCTTGTGTGGTTCAGGAGTTTGTTTGTTCTTTTAATTTCTTGGTTGTCTATTTTGACATTCATAGTAATTGTGTTGATCAGGTATACTAATTGGTTGATTATGGTATTATAGCTTTTATTTACTTCAAATTTTTGTCTAATATTGTCAACTGAGAAACTTTTGATCTGGTATAGGTCCCATACAGTGATATTTTTAATTTTTGGATACTGATTCAGGTTTAATATAGCATTGCTTAATTTAATATTAGGATTAAGGTGTACTGGCTGTCCCAATACCAAAGTATCTTTAAGATTTAGGGAGGCTACCAGCTTTTGAAATATTACTGTGTTTCTTATTATTATGGGATGAACCTTACAATTCTTTAAAGTCTTAGAATTTAGAAAAGGTACTGCTCTAGGGTTTAAATTGCATGAGATTAGATGATTATAATATATTTTAATCCATAGTGGATACCATGCTTTGTTGGATGGTTCAAATTTTGCTATTTGTATAATTCGACTAGCGTTTAGTATGTTGTATGTTTGGAATTCAGGTAGGCCTAGGCCCCCTTTTTGTTTGGGTAATGTTAATTTAGTGTATTTTATTCTTGTACTTTCTGGATGCCAAATAAACGTTCCTAGTAGTGTTTCAAGTTTGGAGAAGAAGATTTTTTTGTATATTTTGGTTAATAGCACTAAAATGAAACAATAGTCTTGGAAGAATATTCATTTTAACTATGGCCGCCTTAGCTAGTGGAGATAGAATGAGGTTTAACCATCTCTTAGTGTCTTCAGTGATGTTAGACCAGGTTTTAAACAAGTTGTTTTTAGTCATGTCAGATTGGGGGTGAGTGAACATAATACCCAGATATTTGAGATTATAATTGACTTTAATTTCAGTTTCAGGGAAATAGAATTTCTTATGTCCTAGAGTATTCATAGGGAATATGATGGATTTATTAGGGTTAATCGCATAATTAGATATTTTTGAGAATTTTTCAATGGAGTTTAGTATCTTATTCAAATCAGTATTAGGGAATTCAAAATAAATGTTAAGATCATCAGCAAAAGCTGTATACTTTATTGGGACTTTGGAAATATTCATAATATGGTGGTTAAGTTCTTTGTGATATTTTAAGCAGCAGAGGTTCTATGTATATATTGAACAGGCAAGGTGATAGTGGGCATCCTTGCCTTGTACCGTTCACTATTTGAAGAGGCTTTGATTGCTTTTTATGTACAGATAGTGTTGTTGTGGCATTTTTGTATAAAGCTCTAACCATGTTTATATAGCCCTCAGGAATACTAAATTTCTTGAGTATATTTAATAAAAAATCAAAATTTACTCTATCAAAAGCTTTGGTTACATCTACTGACAGTGCATAGCTAGGGCATTTATCAGTGCATTAATAGATTCTTTTTTTCCTTATCTTGTAAGCCCTTTACATTCCATGAATCCACAGAGATCATCTAAAGGGTATAATACACAGATTGCTGGCATTCAGAATAAGTGGATATATATATAGGGACAAAATAACATTTCAAAATTATTAGAATTTTTTGTACATATCAATGGTGTGGATATAAGTGTGACATCACTCCCTTTCAGAACCCCCCCCCCGTGCATACCCATGCTAGCCTACTACCTGAAAGAGAGGTAAAAGTAATATTAACAACTATAATACAAAAGGTTTCTGTCATTCTAAGTCCCAGCAATAAAACTGAACCGTAATGGATTTTTAGCCTGTCACCTTTATTACTCACCCACAACTACACTGGGTAAACTGATTACAAGTGTTACAGATAAGGCATGTCTAGGCAATAAGAACAGGCTATGATGGACCAGCAAAAAGTACTTGACTATGAGAGCTAAAGTGGAAAGAATGTTGGGGCTTGCATAGCTCAATGAAAACCTAGAAGAAGTTGTAAATTACAGAAAAAGGAACAAAACAGCTTTAGTCAGTGAATTACTACTAGATAGGTGTGAGAGTTCATACCCTATTAAAAGCACTGCTCTCAAGCCAGTACTGTTGGAGTTCAGGGATAACGTCCTCACTACAGCCTAAATGACCCAGGTTTAATTAGTGGCTTGGGCATCTCAGTCACCAGCAAGGAAGGATAGACACACCTGTATTACAGAAGGGTTGAGCACCTGGGCACACCAAGCATCTCATCCTTAGCAGAAACTGGGGCTTGTAAGAGGGACATTGTCCAAAGCAGGAAGAGACAGGGTACACTGGTTGAGTCCCTGTGGAGGTGGGATAATATGCCATGTCCTCATCACTTATCTGTCTCTGGTAAGTACATACAACAGCTAAGTGCTGTGGATGGAAAATAGGGGCAAAAACTCCTCAGTCAGTAATATCACTTTGTGCCTGCACTAACAGCTTCAATGTGATCATGGAGAACACTGGACAGCACCAGTGTTTTTGCATAGATCTCAGAATGTTATGGCAGTTGCGTAACATCTAAGAGCTGCAGCCACAGCTCTTAACTTCTTTGCTCAATAAACAGGGGCAAAGCCAAAAATAATGGGTAGAAACCCCATTACCATACCTCTCAAGTAACCACATTATGAGGAAAGTTCCTCATTTTGTTCCAAGTTCCTCGTTGTTCCACATCTGAATGGAATGTTAATGCATTCAGTGCTAACAATTCTTTTAATTAATGCCACGGACAGCTGAGTGATATGTTCAGCAATAATGAAAAGTTTTTACTTTCATTATATTTAATGGCAGAAGCAGTTTTGGGTGGTAACAGACAACACTGGACTTTGTATAACCACGTCATTCAATATTCTGGATTTGCACTTATGCAGGGGCCAGTGTTCTCCATTATCACTACTTAAATCTCCTCACTAGCACCAAGCATGGGTCTGGGCAAGCCTGGGGTAAGAAAGGAATGCCTAGTGAAAGTCAATAATGGGGAGCACAAAAAAAATTGCTCTCTTGCACTGAAACCTCGAATGTTCCAAAGGAAAATGCTTGAGAGACAAAAAAAGCACAGGAGCTGACTAGAATAATTGGGAGTACCTTAGACTGGAACCTGAGTCTGGGACTGGAAGAAGGAGATGAACAGGAGGAAGACCAGAAACATTGAAACTCTGAATAAATGTGAGACTATAAAGCAACAATCACATTTGTAAAATATGGTTTTATAAGAAAAAGTGGAAAGATTGCACTTTTGTTGACTTCGTTAAACTTGTGAGAGACTGAAACACATGTGCCCCACTTGTTGTCAATTATGTTTGGAAGGACACTGAAGGGAGGGAGGGAGAAGGAAAGTAACCAAGTAAAAATTGTTGTTCTTAACAATACTTGCATAAACCATTTCATGATATAAACTGTGTGCTATAAAAGCATTTTCAGTTATTGGTTGTATGAGATAAAAATACTAAAGTAAGCAATTCTTTTTGCATCTTTTTTAGTTTTGATAGACGCAGGCATTACAATGTAAAAAGACAAGAAAGAACGTACAAAGCATGTTCAAGTTAATATATTGCAATTTTTGGGTTGCTGAGTTGGGAGATGAGTTGTAAAAGTGCACAGATTACAATATATGTTGAAATGATAATGTTCTCTCACTTTTTCATAGGTTAATATATTGATTACGGCCTTTGGCTTAATCGAATAGTGTAAGCAAGTAAAGAAGAGGCCAATGAATGTAATGAAAAGTTTTCTTTGGCAAATAAATGTTCAGTCTAAGTTCAGAGGCTTGCTGAGCTGTATATTTGGTACTTGTGTTTCCATGGACATAAGCTTAAGGGGAAGCAATAAAAGCCAGTAAAATCCAAAGCAACTGTATAAGAGATCAACCTGCCAAACATTGGTGGATGCATGTAATACAACAGCTGGAAATAGACATTTAAAAAAACTGTCATATATAATAGGTGGGAATAACAACTTATCATAATGGCTACACTAAACATATCTTGGAATGTGAATGGCCTTACAAGTACAGACAAAAAGGTAAAAGTAAAGAAGTGCATTAAGAAATGGAGAGTGCAAATAGCAGTGCTACAGAAAACAGATTTGGAAAGTTGTGAGCATGTGAATTTGATAAACAAAGGTTTTCAGGCTGGATAATCAGAATATCAGGGACAAAGGAGAAGGTGAAAATGTGTACTAATTGCTAGAGGAACTCCAACAGTGATAGAAGAGGGCAAAAAAGATAATAACGGTAGATATGTGTTAGTAAGAGGCTACAGACAAGGAAGGAGGATTACACTGGCATGTATTTATATTCTACCTAAAACTGCATTATAGAGCTTAAGAAAATTTTGGGAGAAATAATCTGCTTTCAGCGGGGAATATTATTAACAGCTGGAGACTGGAACATGATTTGCAACAGTGAGGATGTGCTTGGGGAACCTAGAAGGGAAAATATAAAAAAATGAGGGCAGATTCTGAAAAACATTACGAAAATATTTGGTATGGAAGACGTGAATTCAGTACAGTAGTCCCCAAGGTTCAATAACTTCGCTAGACTAGACAGAAGTTATATTTCACAGAAACATGTGCATTTAATTGAAAGCTTTGACAAGCATCCATGAACTATTTCAGATCATGCGCCAATAACAACCAAGATAAAAATGCAGGGTAATGAAGTAAAAATGAGACACTGAGCTTCCCCATCTACCTGTTAAAGAGAGGAATTTAAGGAATGGGTAGTGGAAATTATTTGAGAACTTTTAGGGAAGATAGAAATTTCTTCTAAAGTTATAGCTAGTGCATAAGATAAAATTACAGTGAAGTTTAAAATAGGATAGAAATAAAAAGGAGATATGGTTAATAATAATAAGAATTATTTAGAGTGACTAACAAAGGTTAAAGTATTGCAGAATATAGGTAATCTTACTGAACAAGAAACAGTATAACTTCAGAGTACTAAAGAGAAACTAAGGGAGTATCTGCATAATATGCACGAGTTTAGAATGACTGCTGTTAAGCAACTGTTTTATGATAATAACTCCAGAGCTCAAGCTCTTAGCATACTGACTCATGCAAAAAAAAGCAGAAAGGGTTATTGCCAAACTTAGGGAGCATATAACAAGAAAAATAATCAAAGATCCTGTAGAGGTATTGGAGATATTCTGGAAATTTGATGAAAATGTGTATAAAGCAGAGGAATGTGGAAATCAAGAAAAACTATGCATGAAAATATTTATGGAAGATTTAAGCATGCCAAGGCTAGACGTAGATGAAGCTCAACAATTAACTAGCTAAGATAGAAGGAGACGAGATAAAAATAGTGACGTATAAGCAATCTGCAGAAAAGTCTCCAGAATAGATGGTATTCCTCTGGAAGTCTGGAAGCTAGGGGGAAGAAAGTGATAAAAACCTGGAAGGTTTTGTTTAACAGTATTTTAAAAGCAGGGGAAGCACCAATATTCTAGAAGAAAGCTGTGGGGGCTGTAATATCTAAAGATGGTAAACGCCTATCAGATCCAGCTTCATATAGGCCCATTTCAATTTTACACCATGATTATAAAGTGTTTAGGTCTATAATATCTAAAAGAATGGTAAATGGATTGCCAAAATTGATAGATGTGGATTAATGTGGTTTGGTGGAGGGGAGGCAGGATTTGACAACTTTACTAAAAGAACAATGATGTTCCAGACAGAAGCAGAATGTAAGAAAATACCGCTGTTGTTGGAGGAGAAAGTCATAAGGTTAATTAGGAGGATTATGAGGTATCACAGGCAAAAATTAAAATGAGCAGGTTCCTCTCTGATAAGTTGTGTCTGAACAGAAGAAGCATGCAGGGCTGTCCTCTTTCCAATTTGTTAGTTTATTATTATGTTAGTTTATTATGTTCAGACCCATTGGTGGAGAAAATACAGGGCTCAGAAATTCCAGGATATAATTGGTACAGTAATCAAGAAAAGCTGGCTTTATATGCAGTCAACATTATTTTGTAGCTGATAAAACCAGAAAAGGACATAAAAGTGTTGTGGAACATTCTGAGACAGTTTTGAGTTTTTTCAGGATATAAAATTAATTCAGACAAAACAAAGGCTATATGAACGGGGTCAGCAATAACCATATTTATGAAGACATGATAAAATTAAGTATTTAGGAGTTTGGGTCAAACGGCTTCTGTTATGGCAGCTCATGATATGTGGGAAGTGACTAAACAAAAAATGATACAAAAAATTGAGAAACTGGAAGCTCCTGTTTATGGATATAGATACTAAGATACAAGCAGTGAAAATGTTTTTAGTCCCTTTAGTTTTATATGCAGGTCAGGCACATTTTTATCAACAAAAAGAAAAGTTGTGGACAATAATTAATAAAGTGTTAAAGGAGGGGAAGATGGCAAGGGTCAAGTGGGATAAGTTGATCCTTCCAACAAAACATGGTGGTTTAAGACTATGTGATTTGAAGGGATATTTTAGATCAACACAGTAAAGGCTCATAACACAAGCAGAAAGCTATAATTAAAAGTGGAAAGGGATGATGATGAAGCATACAAGGAAATTCAAGAACTAAGGAGAGAATTGGATTTTCGATGCAGATCCATAAGTTGAATAACAGACATACAAAATATTATATTCATAAAGTAGGAGAAAGTATTCGAAAAACTAGGCCAATGTGAGAATGGAGAAAGGAGATTCTACTGATAGGGATGACTGCAATTAGGGGTACAGAGAATAGGCAAGAGGGTGCTAGAATTTACTGGAAAAAATGGCAAAGGAACCAAGGTACTGGGAGCAAATACTTAGAGATGGAAAGGTAATAGAATGGGAACAGACCAAGAAGACATCTGGACTGCAGGCTAGAGACCGCCTTCCCTATGAGGGACTCGTATCAGAGTATAGGCAAAGAGAAAGGGATAGGAGAATCCTAAGTTAAACACCTGCTCTGGTAGATTTTTAGTGGAATCTAGAACAGAATCTGCTAGTGAAAAAGGGATAATTAGTAGGGCATATAAATACTGCACAATAACTATAGCAATCAATCAGAGAAGGTTAGAAAAGATTGGGAAGAGAGACTGGATAAACAATTGATGTGAAAACAATGGGAGGGCATATGTTCAGCTCCCAAATTTGCAACATCTAGATGAATTAGAATGTTTTTGCATAGGTATTTTTATACCCCAAGCATACTCCAAATAATTTTTTCTCAGGTAGATGGCAAATGTAGGAGGTGGGATAAGAAAGAAAGGGATAACTAGGAATGTATGTTTTGGGAGTGCAATGAGTTGGCAGACTTTAAAAATTCCTCACAGAGTACTCTTGTCAGAAATATTGGGTGAGCAAATGGGAATAATTAAGGAAATTATTTTTTGGTGGTGGGATACAGGATCTGAATTGCCTACACATAGAAGGCCTTGCTATGTTTAATTCTGGCAGCTGAAAAATAAGCAACTACTAGAAAATGGAAATCAAAGTCTAAACCAACTGTACTTGAAGTAGTGAATACTGTAATAGAGATAAAATAACTGGAAATGGGAGCTTTAGAAAAGGATAGGAACAAACTACATAGAAAACATGGAAATTGTGGGAACAATACATGCATAATGATGTTTTTGAGGAGGACTGAGGTTTAAGGGATGGCAGGATTGAGCAATTTATGTAATGTTGGATTGATGATCATTGTATAAAAGCATGTATGTGATGTATAATGTTTGCAACTGTGGACATGTTAACATGGTTTGTTTTCTTTCATATAAATGTATGTTTGTTTATTGTCTTATGTGATAATTCAATAAAAGTGTAAAAACAAAAAAAACTTTACTCTCACAACATCAAAAAGTTCTGAAACTGTACATCAGACATCAGGATAACAGGTTTACAACAATAACATTGTGGGACTAAAGAGAATGGATTTATCATCACATAGCATACTCAAAAATATCCGAGATACAACTCCCAAGATGGCTGCACACTGAGTAACAGCTTAACTCTAGCTCTCCCAGTGAGAAAACAGAAACTCAGCAGAGAAGGCCAATAGAGTTTTGTGTTTATGTGTAAAGTTCAGTAACTGGCTAGTAAGTGTACTGCCTAGATGCCTGGAAAAAAGAAATACAGAGCACCTAGAAAAAAAATCAGCTATAAAAAATGAAGAAGAAACATTGACTAGAGAAAGTTCTGCGGCTGTTCAGCAAAAAAAGCAATACAACCTCCAAACATGACTTCCAGTAACTTACAAGAAGATATAAAAAACTGCACACAGACCTGGTTAAAATAAACAAAACACTTATGGAGTATATCAACACAAACAACAAAAGGCTGGAAAAAATGGAAGAAGCTTTAAACAGGTATTTAGGCTGAAATGAAGAAAAAGCTGGATAAATACGAGACTGATCAGGAAGAGATGTTTCAAAAAATAATATAATCAGAAGACAGCATGTAGGGGAAACCTGAGATTTTCAGCAATACAAGAGAAGCTGGAAAGAAAAGACTGCATTAATTTTATGAAAGCACAAATAAGCAACTAAACTGGTATTCCACGACAGGAGTTGTTAGCTAAAAGGGCACATTGTGTGTATGGCCCAAACCTGGCCATGAGAAAGCAACTTAGTAAAGATGCAATCCTACCATCAGAAGGAGAAGGAGTTCATTCTGACAAAACTGAGGCAGAAGGACAAAATACTAAAATCGGGAGACAGCAGAGTGTTTGTGGAGAACGATTACTCGTTGTACACCAGGCAGAAGAGGAGTAAATTCATTTCACTATTCAGGGAATGTCGAGACACAGGTGTGAGATTCAAACTGCTGTACCCAGCTGTCTTCACAATATTCTTCCCTGCTGGGACAAAATAATTTGTTGATGAAGTACATGCTAAGGAGGAAAAACAAAAGTTTATCCAACATAAAGTGAGCTGTAAAACAGAAAGAGATTTTGCTTCTTGTTCTTCTGGAAATAAAAAGACCACAGAGTGACTGTACCTGTGAAACCTTTTCTACTGTTTCAACGGAAAATGTTGGAGAGAAGGAACAGACCAAGAGAGCTGACTACAAGAATTGAGAGTACTTTGGAAATGAAGCAGAGACAAGATTTGGGAAGAAGGAGATGAACTGTAATAACACCAGCAACTTAATGTGGGATTAAAATGCAATAGTTATATTTATGAAATATGACAGAATAACAAAATCTGGAAATATGGGACTTTTTTAGAATCTGTTGGACTTGTGAGGGACTCTAAAGTATATGCCTACTTATGTCATTAATGTTTGGAAAATGCTTTGGGAAGGGGAAGAGGGGAGAAAGTACTTTTTTGTGGTGTATGGTTTTCTTTGAATGCTATAAAGTAAAGTTTTCTCAGTTATTTTCAAGTGTAATGGGGATTGTAGATAGATACTGCTGTTCTTTTTTTTCCTCTCTCTTATTCCTTTCTCTCTTTCTTCTTGTTCAATTTTAAGAAATGTAGGCACCGCAATGTAAAAAAAAAAAAAAAAAAAAAAGCCTGGTTAAAAGAGCATGACAAAAGAAAAATTAAATGTGCCTTTTCGCATTCTTGCATGGGAATAACTAGATTAAGGAACATAGACTGATTTAGTAACAAGTTTTTAAGAGAGAGTTAAGTAAAAGAAAATGAATATCGACAATTATGAGTTTTTTCCCTAGCAAATGAATGTATGCTTAGTAGCAATTATGTATCTGGTCCTTATGTCTCCATGAAAACAATGTCAAAGAAATTGATTACAGTCTGGTAAAGAGTGATTGGCTAGGGAAAAAAGAAAAGAGAAACTGGCTAGGAGATAATGTTCTCTGAAAGTATTCAGGGTTTTTTCCAGCTGGGAGAGCTATAAAGATGAGACAAAACCAGTCAGCACTTAATAGAAGCACAAGCTATACCATGCATCCTGGCACAGATAACCTTTCTTTTAGGTTAACTCTAGTCTGTGAGTGTGGGTGTCAGTTTGGGACATTTGTTCCTATTAGAAGTGCACGCCTTCAATACTTGAAAAAGTATATATTTGTGTGTGTTACTATTAAATTAATAGGTTTTGGGGGTACTGGTGGTTGGTTTGTTTTTTGTTTGAAGGCTTTCAAATAAAGCAAAAAGTTTTGTAAGACATGACATAGGTTCAAATGGATATAAACAGCAATGACTAATACAAAAGTTCAACCTGCAAACAGTGCATGCATGCATGTAACACAAACGCTGGAAACTGGACATTTAACAAAAAAGGTGTTATACATAAAAGGTGGGAATAATAACTTTTTAATACAATGATGCTTTCTGTAATGTCCTTAAATGTGAATGGTCTCACAGATAAATATAGGTTCATAGGTAGGTACTAGGCTATCGGCCCTAGTGTCTATATAAGCCTAGCCAAAAAGTTCCCTGGTTTTTGCCACCCAAGAAAGTTATAAAAAAGAAAGAATAGTGAATTATATCTAAAATGTACAGTACAAATAGATATGGTACAGAAGACACACACAGAAAGAACTGAACATGTGAATTTGATAAAGAAAGGTTTTTCAGATGGTTATTCAGTGGAATATCTGGGACAAAGGAAAAGAGGAGTATTTATATTAACTGCAAGAATAGCTTCATTAGTGATACAAGAGGACAAAAAAAGTTAATAATGGCAGATTTGTAGCGACAAGGGGCTAATGGCAAGGGGGAGGATTACAATGGTATGTGTTTATATTCCACCTAAAACTGCTATAAAGGAGCTTAAAACAATTCTGGGAGAAATAATAAGTTTTCAGCAAGGAATATTACTTATAAGTGGGGACTGGAATTTGATTTGCAGCAGTGAAGATGTGTCTGGGGGGCAGAAGGGAAAGTATAACAAAGGATGGTAGATTTCAGAAGAAATTTATGAAAATATTTGGCATGGAAGATGTGAGTTAAGTAATAGGAGTTTGAAGTGAATTTACATATTATTCCTCTATATATATATATATATATATATATATATATATATATATATATATACTGGGCAAGGCTAAATAGAATTTACATTTCACAAGAACATGTGCATTTAATTGAAGGAATTGATACTCACCCAATAACTATTTCAAATCATGTGCCAATAATAATTAAAATAAAAACACAGTGTAATGAAATAAAAATGAGACACTGGTGCTTTCCCACCTATCTGCTAAAAGAGAGGAATTTAAAGAATGGGTACTGGAGATTATTCAAGAGCCATTCAAGAGGATAGAAATTACTTCTGAAAATATAGCTGGGCAGTGGGATAAAATTAAGGTGGAGTTTAAAAATTGGGTGGAAATAAAAGAAAGAGAGCTGTGGTTAGACGTAACAAGAATTATTTACAGTGACTGATAAATATTAAAGTATTGCAGAATAGGGGGAATCTCACAGAAAAAGAAGACTATCAACTACAGAATGCTAAGCAGAAAGTAAGGAATTGCCTTGATAATATACATGAGTTTATAAAGACTGCTGTTAAACAACTGTTTTTTGATAACAGTACAGCACAAAAACTTTTAGCATGACTCAGGCAACAGAAAGTAGAAAGGGCTGTCACCAAGCTTAGGGAACCTACAACAAAGACGGTAACAAGAGATTCTGTAGAGGTATTAGATATATTTCGGAAATTCTATGAAAGTCTGTATAAAGCAGAGAAATATGGAAATCAAGAAAAAATACAAAAGGAAATGTTTATGGAAGAATTAAACATGCCAAGGTTAGAGGTAGAGGAGACTCAATTATAAACAGCTAGGATAGGAGGAGATGAGATCAAGATTGTGATGTATAACCAATGTACAGGAGAGTCCCCAGGAATAGATGGTATTCCTGTGGAAGTTTGGAATCTAGGAGGGAAACAACTGATACAGATCTGGAAGGTTGTGTTTAAAAAGCATTTTAAGAGGGTACCAACATCCTGGAAGAAAGGAGTGGTAACTGTAATACCTAAAGAGGGTAAAGGTCCATCAGATCCAGCTTCATACAGGCTGATTTTAATGCTAAACCATGATTATAAAGTGTTCACATACCTATAATGGCAAAAAGAATGGTGAAAGTAATGCCAAAATTGATAGATATGAATCAATGTGGTTTTGTGGAGGGGAGGCAAACATTTGACAACATTAACAGAATACTGATGATCCAGAGGGAAGCAGAATGTAAGAAAATACCATTGTTGTTGGTGGGTCTTGTTGCAGAGTAAGCTGCAACTTTATGAGCAGGGCATTGGAAACATTTGCATTTCCTGAAAAAATTATAAGGTTGATTAGGAGGCTGAAGGAGGGATCAGAGACTAAAATTAAAGTGGGTGTGATCCTCTCTAATAACTTCTGCTTGAGCAGAGGAACCAGGCAGGGGTGTCCTCTTTCCTTTTTATTATTTGCATTATATTTAGAACCATTGGCAAAGAAAATAAAGGACTCAAAAATTCAAGGAAATAATTGGTATGGCAGTCAAGAAAAGCTGGCTCTATTTGCAGATGATATTACTGTATACCTGACAAAACCAGAAAGAGACATTACGATGTTGTGAAAAATTGAGAGTTTCAAATCTTTTTGGGATACAAAATTAATGAAGCTAAAACAAAGGCAATAACAGTAAATGATGTACCGTATATGAACTGGTTCAGCAATATTCATATGTATGGGGACATGATAAAATGAAGTATTTAGGAGTATAGGTTAAAAATGATTCTGGTGTGGCAGCTAAGGATATGTGGGAAGAGACTAAACAAAAGATAATAAAAAACTGAGAAAAATTTAAGCTTTTTATACAGACATGGATAGTAAGATACAAGTAGTTAAAATATTTTGTTTTTAATCCCATTAGTCTTATACACAAATCAGGCATATTTTTATCAACCAGAGGAGAAGTTGTGAATAGCAATTAATAAAGAGCTGAAGGACTTTATCTGAGGGGGAAGACAGCAAGAGTCAAGTGGGATAAACTAATTCTTCCAGTAGAACAAGGTGGATTGGGATTACCCGATTTGATGGGGGTATTTCAGAGTTTTAAGGCTCCTATACATAGCACAAACAGAAAACTATCATTCAAAATGGAAAGGGATGATGATGAAAACAGGGGAAGCTCAAGAAACAAGGAGAGACTGGGATCTTGGATGCAGGCCTTCAAAGAGAATAACAATAATCATACAGAATGTTGCACCTATAAAGTAGCAAAAAGTATCCTAAGAACTACACCAACACAGGAATGGAGAAAGGAGACTCTGCCAATAGGGATGACTGCAATCAGAGACATAGACGATAGGCAAGAGGGGGCTGGAATTTATTGGAGAAAACTGGCAAAGGAAACCAAGGTATTGGGAGCAAATGACTAGAGAGGGAAAGATGATAGAATGGGAAGACATTAAGAATTTATTTGGACTTCAGGTTAGAGATCGTCTTCCATATGAAGGAATATCAGAGTATAGGCAAAAAGAAATAGGGGGTTACTAAAAGAAAGACCACCACTGGAAGAGCTTTAGTAGAATCTAGAACAGAAGTTGCCATTAAGAAAGGAATAATTAGTAGAGCATATAACATTTTGCATGAATACTAAAAGAATCAATCAGAGGAGGTTAGAAAGGATTGGGAAGAGAGACTGGATAAGCAATTAACAAAGAAATAATGGGATGACAAATGTATGTCTCCCACATATGCAAAAAAAATCTAGAAGATTTAGGATTTTTGCTTGGAAATGTTTAGATAATTTATACTCCAAGTAGACTCCAGAGAATTTTTCCTCAGGTAGTCAGCAAATGTTGGAGGTGTAACAGGGAAGAAAGAGGTAATTAGGAACATATTTTCTGGGAGTGCAGAGAGTTTGCAAACTTTAAGGATTCTCTGCAGAATGCACTGTTAGGTGGGAGGATTGGTGTTACAGGGGAGATGATTTTTCTGAGCTACGATACAAAATCGGAATTGCCTAGACATGGTAAGGCACTGCTGTGTCTAATTATGGTGGGTGCCAAAAAAGCACTTACTACAAAATGGAAATCAAAACCTAAACCAATTATGCTGGAAGTAGTGAATATAGTAACAGATATAAAACAACTGGAATGGAGATCTTTAGAAAAGGGAAGGAGCAAACTACATAGAAAAAAGGGAATTGTGGGAACAATACATACAGGGGAGGAATGAGGTTTAAAAAAGGGTAGGGCTTAAATGAGCTATGTACTTTTGACTGAAAATGATTGGGTAGACTATAATTGATGTATAATATTTGCAGCTGGGAGTGTTTCAGTATGGTTTGTGATGTAAAATGCTTGCAACTAGGATTGTGTCAGTCTGGACTGTTTTCATTTATATAAATGTATGACTGCCTATGTCGTGAATGATGGTTTAATAAAGATGTGTCTTGTTTAAAAAAGGGACAGGAACTGACTACGTTATGTAATGCTGCTTAGGTTATATGATATATAACAATATATGTGAAGTATAAGGTTTGTAAACATGAACTTGTTAACACAGTTTGATTGCTTTTATATAAATGTAAATTTGCCTATGCCGCAAGTGATATATATTTTTAAACACCTGTACTAATTTATCTGAGACATAGACATACCCACACCCACTGCTTTCCGGAAACTCTGAAATGGGATTCATAACTTTGTGGACAAAAACCTTGAACAAGCAATATTCTGCAACAGCTTTCTAATCAGAAAAATTGAGGAGCAAACCACAGTTGCTGCAGAAGACAGTTTCTTATTAGAATAATTGAGATATGATTCTAATATGATTCTACAAAGGCCTACTTCACATTACTGCAACCAAGCATGTGGAAACCACAGCTACTAACTACACTACCATGGCTCTCTATCTGGCTATCATGGTTAACAGAACTTGCAGATGCAATTTTCAAGTACTTTGATAGAATTACAGCACCTCTCTGCACCCCAACAGAATCCCTCCAAGATTATATCATCTCAGACAGAAGGGAAACATTTCCCTTTTCTCAGCGCCTTCAGGGAAGGAAGCAACAATCCTTGCAGAAAATGTTACACTTGAGAATTTTCAGTTACTGAAATATATATCAGCAGTCGACCAGGCAGAATACAAACTTCAGTAAGCCAAAGAATACATATTATACAAGTGCAAAATTCACTCTGCATTTTCAGCCATTAAACTGCGTTATGTTGCAAAAGTGTATGCAATTCCATGTTTAATTCCCAAAATAAATTGCAAGCAAAATAAGTCAAGTTATCAGGCTGAAACTAATTTTTTCTACTATAATGCTTCTGGATACAGTAATTAATAACAAAGATAACATAAATCCACAATTGCAGGAAAAAGTAATGACATTTTCGTATCTCACCAGTAATGCAATAATAAGAAGTTATGTACTCACCATAATGTTCCATGTGAGTTGTTCATCTTGCCTTCATTCTTAACTGATGGGTTCAGAACCGATCCATCGGCTCCGGTATGGCCGTATGCAAAGCTCGAGGTCTTTCAGTAGCTCGAGGCCAAGTCCCTATCCCATGATGCACTGTGAATTACCACAGATCTTGTTTGCTGTGTGTACTATAACCACATAAATGAGATATCCTCCTATGGAAAGGAAGAAGAACTGAGCAACCAGGATGAGATCAACATCTAGGTCAACTATAAGCCAGGAGGGGGAAGGAGGGAGGGACGTAAGAATGAAGGCGAGATAAACAACTCACATGGAACGTTATTGCGAGTACATAACTTCTTAATGTGAAGTTGTTCAATCTCGCCGTTCATTCTTAACTGATGGGTAGCATCTCTAGCACCATCAATCTTGGGTGGCTTACAGGAGTACATTCCTCAGGACCGTAGACCCAAAAGAAGCCCTGTCCCTAGAGGCCTTATCAACTCTGTAATGTGTGATAAAGGTATGAGGTTTAGACCAAGTGAATGCAGCACAAATGTTATCAAGGGGCAATTTGGCTTGGAACACAGAGGATGTAGAAACTGCTCTGGTTGAGTGAGCTTTAATCTTGTGTTGCAAAGGCATATTAGCAGCTGAGTAGACAAAGGTGATACAATCAGATAACCATTTAGAGAGAGTTGTTTTAACCACTGGTCTCCCTTTTCTGGATTTAGAGAATGAAACAAAGAGCTGGTCTGACTGCCTGATATCTTTTGTTTTATCCAAATAAAATCTGAGCTGTCTGTGAACATCAAGTTTGTGCAGCATATACTCCAACTTGTTGGAATGATTAGGGAAGAAAACTGGTAACTCAATGACTTGGTTAATATTAGTTTCTGAACAGACTTTGGGCAAAAAAAGAGGGATTTGTCCCAAGAGATACTCTGTCAGCATGAAAGATCAAATAAGGAGGGCTGGTAGATAAAGCTTGAAGTTCTGACACTCTACAGGCAGAAGTAATAGCAACCAGAAAAATGGTTTTCCACAACAAATATCTGAGGTCACAAGATGATGCAGGTTCAAAAGGAGGAAGGATTATACGTGACAGCATAAAATATAGATTCCATGGAGAATAGGGAGTTTTTACAGGTGGTCTCATATGAAATATCCCCTTGAGAAAAGCCTTGGATAACTTGTGGGACATGATATTAAACCCGTCAAACCCAAGATGAAAGTTAGATACAGCAGCCAACTGGACCCGAACTGTCGCGGCTGCCACTCCTTTGTTAAAAATTATAGTCAAGAATTCTAGTATGGATGTCAAGGGGGCTTGGTAAGGATCAATGTTCTGCTTAGAGGCCCATATGGAAAATCTCTTCCACTTACTAAGATATAATCTTCTAGTGGACGGCTTATGAGAAGACAAAAGCATCTGTTTTTGTCTCACTGGAGAAGTTAAGAAGCCTGGCTATGAGGGGAACGGGAGCAGCCAAGCTGTCAGCTTCAGTGACTGCAGAGAAGGATGAAGGTCCCCGGACGGATGTGTCAGAAGATCTGGAACTGGGTCCAGAATCCAGGGATCCTCTAAGAGATGACGTTGAAGGAATGGGAACCAAATCTGCTGAGGCCAATAAGGGGCTATAAGAAAGATGGTCCTTCCCAGAGATTTTGCTTTCTGTAGAACTTTGGGTGTCAATGCGACTGGTGGAAATACATAGAGGAGACCCGGGGGCCAATCGTGCATGAGTGCGTCTCTCGGGGCTTCTCCCGGAGGATGAATCGGGGCAAAGTAGCTTCTGCATTTTGTGTTGATGTGGCTGGCAAAAAGGTCGCAGCAAGGCTGGCTCCATATTTGCAGAAAATCCTGTCCGCAATCTCTTTCTTGAGGGACCACTCGTGCGGCAACAAGATTGCCCTGCTCAGTTTGTCTGCTATCACGTTGGATCTCCCTGGGATATGCATTGCCAACAGAAAGCGCTGGGAGGAGACAGCCCACTGCCAAACTCTGAGGGCTTCTCAGCAAAGGGGGTCAGATTTGGTTCCCCCTTGCTTGTTCAAGTACCAGACTACTGACATATTGTCTGTCTGAATTGCAATCATTCCTAGGGGAAGAGAGTCCTGGAAGTACTGCAATGCCAAAAGTACTGCTCTCATCTCCAGAACATTCATTAATATGCAAATGTGACTCTTGATCTGTCCATGTGCCTTGGACAGTCTTTCCTTGAAAATGCCCCCCCCCCCCTATCAGGGAAATGTCCGTGGTCGCAGTGGCTACTGGAGGGGATAGAACAAAGGGGTGTCCTATGGTGGTGTGAAGAGACGTCAACCACCACTGGAGATCTTTCTTGCAAGAGCTCATAATCAAAATCGTATGGTCCATGGGAAGTTCCTGGTAAGACCATTGAGTGAACAACAGCCACTGAAGAATCCGCATATGCATTCTTGCTAATGGTATGGCTAGGACTGCTGCAGCCATCAAACCCAATACTTTCAGAACTTCTGAAGCTGGTGCTCTGTCCTTCGATACCAATGTGCTGACATGCTGATGAAGAAGGAAGACTCTTTTGATTGGTAGTCTTACAGTGGTGGTTGAAGTGTCTAGCTCTGCCCCGATAAAAACGATATGCTGCGATGGCAACAAGGCAGAGTTTTCTGAGTTGACTGTAATGCCTAACTGATTGCAGAGTGACAGAGTGTACTCCCTTACCCGGATCAGTTGATGCCTGGTGTTGGCGGTAAGGAGTTAATTGTCTAGGTATGAAAACACCTGGAATCCTACACGCCTCAGGTGAGCCGTGACCACTGCCATGCATTTGGGGAACCCTCTGGGGGCTGTAGTGAGGCAAAAGGGCTCCCAGCCGGAAATGCAGGTGATCTCTGGATGGCCTATTTTTATGTGGCAGTACGCATTCTTGAGATCTATCGAGCACATCCAATTGTCTTTCCCTAAGAAGGGAAGTATAGACTGGAGCGTGACCATCCGAAACTTCTCTTTCTTCACATATTGGTTGAGTCTGCTGAGGTCCAAAATGGGTCTCCAGTCCCCTGTTTTCCTTGGAACCAAAAAGAATCTTGAGTAAGTTCCGGATCCTGTTTAGTCTGCTGGGACTGGCTGGATGACTCTTTTTCTAGCAACTTGTGGACCTCTATAGTTGCTTGTTCCTTGAAACTGGGTGGAATGTCCAGGATTCTCCTTATGGATGTGGGGGGGAGTGGCGAAGGGTATGAAATACCCTCTTGAAATTATACTTTGCACCCAGCTGTCTTTTGTTATTTCTTGCTAGGAATTTGGTTACAAAGATAAGCAACCCCCGACTGCCTCCAGAGGAGGACAGTCGGGCCTCCTTTCAGGAGCGCTGGTAGGACTGACCAGAGAAGCGATCTCTGTCACCCTGATGATGCAGACCCCCCTCTGCCGCGAGGGCAGCGTCTTCCACTATTACCCCCTCCTCTGCCTCTGGAGGGGGGTTCACCATGTGTGTCCTGAAAGGCTCCTTGTGCTTTCCAGAACCACGTTTTTCCTCCTCTTTGGCCTTCTGGATAAGGCCGGGTAGGGGTAGAAAAACAGACTCCGACGGCAGACAGAGTCGTTCCCTCCTGTTCACACCTGGTCAGAGTTTCCTTCACTTTAGGCCCAAAAAGGGATGAGCCATTAAAAGGGGTGTTTACGAAGGATGACTTAAAGGGCTCCGTGAAGGAACTCAAGTGCATCCAGGAATGTCTTCTGAGAGCGATTCCTGTACCCGCTCCCTACTAGTTCCATCAGCTGCATAGGATATGAGAAGCATGGATGAGTTGACAATAGAATTTAGGGTAGCAAGCTGGGCAGCAACTTTGTCAGAGGCCCCTGCAGCTACTGTACCCTGAAGAGCATCTCCCAACTCCTTAAGGAGATCTCTTTGCAACCTACTGAAATGGGTTAAGCAGTTCAGTGAGTGGAGAGCAAAAGTTGCTGAACTAAACATGCATTTCCCATATCTATCCATGATCCTAGACTCTCTATTAGGAGGATGAACAGACGAGGAAGTCACAGACATTTCCTTTTTGGTGGCCGCTGCCACCACCATGGCATCAACAGGGACTCCTTTGGATAAGAAGGTTTTATCTGGTGGAGCTGATATAAACTTGTTAGGCCTCCTAGGAACAGGCTCCATGGACTCTGGTGACTCCCACACCCTCCGATAGACCAACTGCATAAGCTCATCGAAGGGCGGAGACACCCAAGAGGTGGAGGGTGGAGATCCGAAAGCCTTCTGGAGAACTGACACATCCTCAGTAGGGCTTCCAATCACCCCTCGGCTTAAGGATCTCAAGTATCTCAGCAAAGAAGATATCCTCAGAGGGGGACCCTCCTCATTCATCTAAGTCAGTGTCAGATGTTAAAGACTCCAGTGGGGAGTCCAAGTGTCTCCTCTTGCACAATCTCTTCCTGGGAACCTCCTCAGTGGGGCCTCTGGGGAGGTCTCGGAAGAGCAGGGGGCACCTTGTAGGGCTACCTGAGGTTTTGGGTCTCTACACCTAGCCTGGACGATGGAAGCAGAAGCAGACACAGGTGCTTTAGGGGATGATGAAGCAAGGCCTGAAGTCGAGGATGTCTTGGGGGACAAAGCTCTTCTAATGGCCTCAAAGGCACCACAGCTCTGATGGGAAGGAACTGCCAAACCCTCTCGCACCGAGGCCATGGGCTCCAAGCTGGAGGTAGGTGCCGAGCTCATCTGAGCTGAAGCCCCGAGAGGAAGGGTCGGTACCGACAAATCAGTCTGACTACCCTCCCTGGATCCGACTGGAGAGTGTCAGCTCCTAGAGTCCCCGGTCAGAACCAAGGACATCAGAGTGGATGGAGCTGAGGACACTGGAGCAGGTCTTGGCTCCAAAGGCTCCACGATCAATAGGTCTGCTTCCTCTGGCTCCGAAGGTCTGGTATGGCTCGGAGGAGGAGTAGTCAAAGCAGGAGTAGTGGTCTTCGGCTCCGGAGCCGCTTGGGTCAGAGCCGACAACAATTTAGCAAGGCCTGGTGCCTGTAAAAGCTTCTGCACCAATCGATCCATATCCAAATCCGACAGGCTGACAGATGACCTAGAAGAATGCATCGATGGTGCCGAATGAAGCAATAGAGACTGAGGCACTTTGGATACCGGCTCCAAGGTTGCGGGCCAGCTCCAAAAAGAAAAGACAATTGGCTCCAAGGTCTGTGGAGTTGATGTCACAGAATCCTCCAATTGTTTTGATTTCTTAGACTGCTTAGAGTCCTTAGATTCCAGAGAAGATCTAGAGGACTTGGAAGACCTGCTGGCCACATCCTGGTCACTCAAAGCCTCTTGAAAAGGATGCTTTATCAAACCCCTGTCCATCAACTTCCTTTTCCTCTCTAGCAACGCTCTTGATGAAAAGGAATGACATATGGCACAAGACTCCTGTAAGTGGACAGCTCCTAAACAATAAACACATGTTACATGTCCATCCGTAACAGACATTTTTTGATTGCAGTCTGGACACTTTTTAAAACCAGACTTTGGGTGCTTGTCTTTATCATCCACCATTATGCTGCTATAAAAATACTCAAAGCAGATAATCAGCAATTTCCTAGGCTCTAACAACACACACACACAAAAGAGCCAAAGAAAAAGGTATCACAAAATTAATAAGCTACTAGGCTCTGAACTCTCTCTCACACACACACACACACACACACACACACACACACACACACACACACACACACAGAAATGAGCCTGATAAAGAATTTGAATAACTAGAAAAAACAGTAAAAACTACTACAATATTCAAACACACTCTCTACTAAACTAAGGCCAATATACAGGAGGCCAACAATAGAAAAATAGAAAAAGGCTATATATATATATATATATATATATATATATATATACACACATACATACATATACTAGAAACTACTTAGACACAGTAAGGAAAACTAGGCCAAAACACATGAGGCCGATATATTAATACTAATAATCACACACGGGAAGGGGAGCTTTAGGAAGCTAACTACCTAACTATCTAACTTATCGAAGAAAGTTTAGCAAAAAATTAGTTAAGTAACTGCTAAATATAAAAGTTTTTAAATAGTACTGACACGAGCTTTCACTGGAACCTCCGATCAGATGCCACGGCAAACTAGATCTGGGGTAATTCACAGTGCATCATGGGATAGGGGCTTGGCTTCGAGCTACTGGAAGACCTCGAGCTTTGCATACGGCCATACCGGAGCCAATGGATCGGCTCCGAACCCATCAGTTAAGAATGAATGGCGAGATTAAACAACTTCACATCTCTTATTACACACCTTCTGGACATAAAAGTACTTCATTTATGCTTCAGTTACCTGCATAACTGAATTCAGGGTAACGGGAGCCACAGTCTGTCCCAGCACTCAGTTGCACAAGGAATAGAAACTTTTTCTCGAATTTGGTGACAACCAATCACAAGACACCTACATATACTCACTCCAGCACTTGGAGTACACCTATGGAAATTTAGTGTGTCAATTCACTTATTAAACATCTTTGGAATACAAAAGGAAACCGTAGCAACCTGAAAAAACTCACAAAGAGACACTGAAGGATGTGTGGACTCCACAGAAAGTGCATGCCAGCAGGCAAACAAATTAGAGAGCCAAGTACTGTGAGGCAGGAAGTTCTAAGCAGCACTAATGTTAATAGCTACGCTGAAGTACCATCTCTCAAAACAATTCAGTTAAATGGTATGTATTTCTCTATGGGATTTCATCACATTGATACTATGAGTCATCAAATCACCAAAATGATTCTTTTTACTTCTGTTTACAAAACTTATTTTTATTTATTTTATTTAACATTTATTTACTGGGGAAAGTCCGACTTGGAATGAAGCCAATTTTCACCTAAGGCCCAGGCAGAAATGCTCCAGACACATGTGGGAGGAAACCAGATCACCCAGAAGAAACACACAAGGGCACAGGGAGTACATGAAAACTCTGCAAAGGAGGCAACCCAGCAGAGAAATGAACCAGAGAACCTCTTGCTGTGAGGCAACAATGCAACCGCTACTGCACCACTGCGCCATCCAAACTTGATATTCCTTCTCTAGGATATTTTTTAATAAAACAGACCGACTTCCTAAAGGGCAAAATTCTGTTATGTTTAGGATTATTATTTTTTTTTTTTTGAGAGCACTGTAACTGCAATACTCCAGTGATTTCATGTTGCTAGGATTTTAACATTTCCAGGTTAAGCATAAGAAAATTCTGCAAGTATAACAAAAGTTCCAGATTATGTACCTGACATCATTAAAATGATTAGATGGCCGCGGTGGTGCAGTGGTTAGCGTTGTCACCTCACAGCAAGAGGATCTCCCATTCGATTCTCGGCTGGAGCGCCTTCTGTGTGGAGTCTGCATGTCCTCCCCGTGGTCGAGTGACATAAAAGACATGCAGGTAGGTGCATGCGTGAATGGGTGTGCCTTCCTTGAAAGTTTGGCATCGGGCTGGCAACTCGGCACCGTAAAAATCCACTGCCAATCTTTAGCAGACTGGAGTTCCGCTGTGGCGACCCCTAACTGGGAAAAGCTGAAAGACATTACTTACTTTTACATCATTAAAATGATTATAACTTACATTAACCTGAAATATTTTCTTTTAGCAGATAACCAGTAAAACCAAAGTGGGTTTAAAATGAATGCCTGCAAGAAATACACTGAATGGCATAATTAATCTGTGATGAGGAAAAGCAATTAAAAGGAAAGGAGAAGTCTGAATATGAACTTACCTTGAAATTGTGAGTGTTCTTTGTACAGCACCTCTGCAGGGAGCTGAAAACTTATGCACATCATTTCCTTATTCGGTGCCACATTCCTCACCTGATGAACACAGCAATGTCCCTCCAAAGAAACACCCAACACACTTTCAGCTTTTTCCTTGATGTCTTTGGCAGGATTGTCATCCTTAGAGAAACCATAACAGTGAACTGTAGGAAGATTATTATTAGAAGCCTTATCTAGGAGATTTTTAAATGCATCCAGGAAATCAATGGCCAAGGCTGGCAAATTCATGATGATGTGCACAGAGGAATTACCTACATCTGTGCTTATTTTATTTAGCTCATCTTTTAAGGGACCCAGGATGAAATCTCTGCCATCCAGGCTAAAAGTCTTAACTCTTCTGTCCACCTTGTTCAGTTTGCAGTTATGTACAAGCCATTTACATGATTCAGGGTTGAGATCATTAGCTAATACTGCACAATTCTTTTTGGCAGCAGGAATGGCAAAAGGTCCTACTCCAGCAAATACATCAAACACAATATCTTCTGCTTTCAAAAGGGCCACTATACGGTTGTGTTCTGTACCAAGGCGAGGATTCCAATAAACTTTAGAAAAATCAAATTCATAGGTAAAACCATTTTCTTTAACCTGCAAACATGACAAAAAAAATCAATGCATTACTTTTAACAATTCATGACTCAGCTTTATTGGACTTAAGCATCTTATCAAAATTGTTCAGGGGGTGTTTCTGCACAAAACTGCACACTCACAGACCACTCTAACTTATGACTCCATTAATTTAGCAGTTGCCTTTTTGGGGTGAATAAAAGTAGTCCTGCTTTTCTGTCTATTTGCAGATAGAAAAGCAGGAATATGACCTTTCCATTAAAAACTGACTTCAGCTGGTAAGAGAATTAAGTGGCTTTGTGCAGTTGCCTTTATTCTAGGATAGGTAATGCTTTAGCTTTTTGCTGATGATGTGTAACAATATCACTGAATGTGTACAAATACACATTAGTATGCATCCACCTGGTTTCTGTCCAGCATCTCCAACGGTAGATGGTCTATCATGCAGTACATCCAGCATCTCCTACAGGGTTGTCAGGCAGAATAAAATCCCAATCCCTCCACCCAGAAAAAGACTGCTGAACACTAGCTGTTTGACTTTCCAGCAACCCAGGTCCACAACTCTGGGCAAACACTAATGTTAAATCGATACCTTGCTTTAGCTAACAGACTTTAAATCAGCAAGCTTCTTTCAGAAAAACATTTCTGCAGCTAAGCAAACATTAACTGCAACAGTTCTACCAATGAAGGCTAGCAACCATCCAATGATCCAGAACGAGCTCCAACACAAACTAAATGCAGTCATTCCTCAAAACAATGTACTTACATAGTGAGAACGTTCAACTTTTTCTCTAGTAGCCAACAATAATGTAATAAAAGAAAAAAAAAACACAATTATGCAATGACTTACCTTAGCAATAGAGTTTGACCCCCCCCTCCCTTTTGTGTCCAAAACTTAACATCTATAAACATAACATACAAAAAAGACAGGTCATAAGTCTCTTTTACCAACATGATTTCCTTATTATCATTATGTTTAAAGGGATCACTCTACTAAATAAAAATCATCCATGTCTCTGCTTAAAGTCATACGTTCCCAAACTGTGACTGAGGTGAAGTTTGCCCAAGTCAAATTACTATAATGAATATTCCATATGTTCTGTTATACTGTCCTGTGAAACCTACATGACTAAACAGTTTGGGACTCCATGTTGCATTTAAGTGCCAGGTGTATTGGCAATATAACTGCCTGCTTTCAGGGCTAGATATGCCAGTACAAACCTGATATACTAGTAGTCATACTGACATGGCTTAAAATAAAATGTTGACTGTAAGTGCCATGGTTCTCCTTTGATGACGGGCAATGACAATGTGGAGATGCATATGTTATTGTGTTGACCGCACAAATAAGACCAAGTTCTGAGCTCTGCAGTCTCTACCTCCTAATGGAAAGGAACTGATCTTGGATTCCCTTTTGTTGGGTGGTGCTTAAATACCTACTGTTGTACCTACCATAATCCTAACAACCTCAACAATCAATCTTGACTTTTGACAAAAGCTGAAAATTTATATAACTCAGGGCTCTGGCAGTTATGAATTGTAACAATGACTTACAAGACCACATTGAAATGACTAAGAATGACACTTCCATCAAATAATAAAACTCTGATCTTAAATGATAACAGAATTAGTAAATCAAGGGTACTTAATCACATTAGGTTATGTTTGAACAATGCCGCTATCTTCTAGGCATCATGCTGGACTCCAAGCACTATCAGTGATCATTTCCCTGTATTTCTGGCTTGTAATAATGTCCCTACAAGCTGAGATTCCACTCCAGTTTCCACACAATCTAGGAAAGTAAATTTTCTCCACTCAGAGATTTATGGGGGGAATGATTTTCAGAAATGACTGGTTCACCATCACCTCATTGTTCTTGTAATATGAGAGGCTCCTCATTATTTCACTGGCATCTTTCTAAACTTTCTCACTAAGCATCCATTCATAGAGATATTAGGAATTAACAGCAGTTTTCACTGGAGCATTACTGCCACCATAAAAATTATGTGACAAACACCTGAAATGAAGAATGTACAAGACACAAGTCCACAGCAGATCCACAATCCCAGGAATATGTATACCATTAAAAAGGTAGAGGCCTCTAGATTATTAGGCAAGTAGTCTTAACCACTGAAAAGCCTAGACAATGCAACCTAGAACACTTGCAGATCAAGGAAAGTCATGCTACACGCCTCATGGTTTAATGTGCTAATACCCAATCATCCATTCAACAACACTGGTTTTAAAGTAACATAGTGTATTACTTTGTCTGACATGCAGGGGACGTATACTCCATAGGAAGGGGATATTCTGCATCAGACACCTATTATGCCTGTAGGTCCTATTTCTATGTTACAATAAAGTTCAGGGTCTTTGAAACAGGTATTTGTATTACTACCAGTTTTCTGAAACTGAAGGAGGTCTAGAAAGACAAAGTCTTTCACAGCACACAGGACCAACAAAAGTCGCCATGCAGAAGCCTGTACAAGACAGAGTAAAGTGATAGGTCTTTTAATCTATTAATATAACATAAGGAACTTAGTGCTTTGATTTCTTTGGGTCAGGAACTGTTTGGATCTTTTGAGTTGAGCAAGGCTGTATGGAGAGAGATGCAAAAGAGGGCAATGTATTCCACGAAGAACCTAATGAGAGAAGAGCAAAATGGAATTTTGACCTTAGTTTTACAGGATGTGCTTTTGGTAAGTAGCTGAGCAAGGTAAAATAACTTCCTAAGACTGATTTTATTTAAATTTGTTAAACAGGTTAGTAAACTGGTACAAAGGCCTTTTTCAGGTACAGCCTGGACCATAAGGTAATCATTAAGAAATACAGTGTACATCATACAGTGAATGATAACAAAGACATCATGTGACTTCTCAGTTAAACCTAAATACAACATGGAATGTGGAGTTGGACTTACTGCAAGATCATTGGAAGAGGGGTTTAGGGAGTTTTCCTCCTTTCTTCACTGTTGTGTGATCTTAGAGTTGGTACATATTCATTCAGTGTGCATGGGGGATACAACCCTCCCATTTTCTTTTATTTTATGTAGTTTTGTCAATTTGTGCAGTCAGTTACATTTTTTTCAGTAGTTTGAATGCTGATGATAAAGGTGTTTGAGTAGGTATTAAAAGAAATGGGTATTAAATTAAGACTACCACAGCAATACACACGCAAAGTATGTCATGCTATGCTACACAGAGTTTACTAGGGATCTGCTTCCCCAAGTCTGGGTGAATACAATCCCATCTGTTTGATTTAAGTCTTGTGATCGTCAGTACAGCATGTTGTCAATGAATGTGCTGATTTTATAGGAGGGCTACCATTTATACGATAAGCATATGAATAGTCTTGTTTCTGAAATGAAATTACACTGCAATGTTGGCACTGAGCTTGAACCCATGGTCAAGCCCTTCTCGTAGGATTCGAGTGGCAGCAGGAGAGTTAAAGTTGCCCAGTTTGCAGTCATCAGCAAACATGGTTAGCCATAAACCTTTGATACCTGCCTTCATGTCAGAGAAATAAATGGCAAAGAGAATGGGGCTCAGGACTGACACACTAGTGCAAGACAGGAACTATTTTCCATAAAAAAAAAACAAACTGATGAAAGTCTATGGATTGTAGATCAAGCATTTCATTATTTATAAGTTCAATTAAGAGGAGTTGTTCCATAACCTTACAAATGATGTTAGTAAAATTAAATAAGTCTATAGTCCCCAGGGTCTATGATGGAGTCGCTTTTCTGCAGTGACCCCACATCTGTTATGCAAATCAATGAGCTGGCTAAGACTGAATAGGTTTAGAATGGGCTGAGCAAAGCTGTGTTTCAAGACTGACTAGAAGACAGCCAGACAGGCTGCCAAAGCCCAGAAAGCTGGTATTTTTGGTTTTGGACAGTGCTGACAAGACCTAGTCTAAAGTGATTGCAGGGAAGGGGGGGGCAAAGGAGGAATCCAGGGGTGTGTGGATGGAGTGAAATTAGAGCTGGATTTCTCAACTAGCACACTGGCAATGGCCTCTGGATCAAAATACATGGTGCCATTAGGTGAAGTAGTGTGTACTGCTTCTGAGTTTCCAGGAAGAGGTGGAATATTTTAATGAAAAGCACCCATCAGCAACCGAAACTAAAACTGTACAAGGTAGAAACAAAAATATATATAAAACTACATTAACATACCTGGGGAAAGCAGTTTCTCCCTATTTACAACTCCTGAAAGGTCAAGGGGTGTAACACCTGAATCTAAACTGATCTGAGATACCACTATTATTTTCCTCATGTGTTATCTGGCAAAGGGTGGCAGAATAATCCTCAATGCTATTATATACCTTATAATCCTGAGAAACTCTCAAGTAGATGCTAGGCCTAGGCTGGAGAAACTTGGGAAGAACTGCTGAAACATTTATAATTTGTGCAAACATCTCAGGAAATAATTCTGTTAGGATGAGAGAAAAAAACGCAAATTGATTTGAAAACTCAGATTGAGTAGAAGCTCTTGAAAGTTCCTACAGACTATACAGACAGTTGGAAAAATAGTCTGCAAACATAAGACAATCATCCATATATGGAAAACTATGACTGCGTTGAAGTTTGCAAGTAATGACTGAAGCTACTCATTATGTGACTACCCCTGGTGCAGTAGACAGCCCATAGGGTGAAACAGAGAACTGATAAAGTAAGCCAGACACAGCAAATCTTAAAATGCCTGAATTGTTTAGCAAGAGGCATGTGATAAGAGTTTTTTAGATCAACTTTTACCATGAAAGCTAAATGTATAAATCAGAAGTACAAGACTCTGAAGTGATAACATTTTAAACTCTTGTCAACTTTCTCGACCTCCACATTAGCAAAGTCCCAGGACAATCCAACCTAACCAGTGATCTACAATGAAAACCAACCAGAGTCAACTTCCTACGGCAAAGAAACAGCAAGCATCCCTTTAAAATAAAAAAAGAACATCATTAAGTCACAAGAAGTAAGAATCTCCAGAGTTTCCAAGGAACTTACCACCTTCACCAAAAACATCATCAATCTGGAAAAAGACTTTTTAGCAAGAGGTTACAGCAATCGCAAAATCAGAAAAATTCTAGACCCAAATATCTTAGCAAAGGAAAGACAATAATAATGCCCACAACAGCCCAGGCATAAGTTCCTGACAGGTCACAAGAATACTCAAACAAAGAAACAAAAGAGTGGAGTACCATTATTTCTCGAACATAATGGGTTGACTTCCAGGAACTAAAAAAGAATTCAAATGAGAACTGGTGCATCATCAGTGAATGCAATACTCTTGAGTACAATCCTTCTACCTAAACAAATGGTATAACAGTCAGAAGGAGAAGTATTCGGGACTACGTGGGAAACTCGCATTCGGGTTTCACCCTGCCCCACTCCAGGAACATATCAGAATCAGTATCACATTTATTGGCACGCATACTAGGAATTTGACTCTGGTTTCAGTGACTATGAATTACATAAATGACATACATACAACTGTTAAGAACAAGACAAAAAAGTAAATATACATATACATACAAGGTTCAAAGTGCAACTAAGTGCAAGAAATCCTGAGATAATCTCTGAAAAAAACAAGTATTAACAATATGTAAACTATACTGCAGAATCCTCGGAGGCTTCAGAAAAAGAAAACCCCAATCTAATAAGGTGAGTTAACCATTTATGAACTTGATGGCCAGTGGAAAAAAAATGTTCTTATATCTTCTTGTTTTGGTGCATATTAATCTATAACACCTGGTTGATGGTAATAGTTCAAAAAAGATGGTGGCCTGGATGTGAAGGGGCATTTCCCCGCGGCCTTCCCGTTCTGCAACCACTGCCAATTTATGAGCAAAATGACAAAGTTCCACCACCCCAACACAAAGAAAGACTACAAAAGCCAGATGTACAGCAACTGCAGTTCCAATCATGTGGTATACAAAGCTCAATGCCACAGATACCCAGCTTTTTACATTGGAAGAATGATCAACAAAATTAAAACATCAATGGCTTGACACAATACGGACATCAGACAAGGGGTTCCCACTAACCCAATGGCAAAACACGCCAACGTATCTGGACTACAACATATTCCTCTTCCACATCATTGACACTGAAGACTCCGGTCCACTCGATGGTAATAGGAATGATAAACTGGAAAAACAGAATTGGAATGGCAGATCCACCTCCAAGCCAGACCCCCCCCCCCCAGGGCTTAATACTGCAGCCTCCAGTATCCCAAACCTCAGAAAATTGGATCACCATCTGTTTTACTGACTACGATGACAAAGACAGATGCTCCCCTCATGACTTTCAAGCTTATTTGACTTTATGGGACCAATATCCTCAAAGATTATATGGACATTTTTACACTTCATATTTCAGCCCAGGTATATGTATTTAACATTTTTGCTCATTTTTTTGGTACGTCATGTTGTTCTTAAATCTGCCACCCTAATACTTTCTCCACATTCTGATCATCTCGGTGTTATCTACCTTTTTGAAATGGTCCACTTCGAGTGAGGTGCACATGGCCCCACCTCAGGCTTGAGGCATTTTCTCAACTTTCAGCTTCCCTCCACATATCCATTTTCACTATCTTTTTGTTAGACACCCATTGTAGTGTTATCCTCATACCCTTTAGCGTACCTGGCTCCCACCGATTTATTTTATTTATTTTACATTTGCTTACTGGGAAAGTCCGACTGGACATGGGTCCTTTTTCAGCGGAGGCCTGGGGAGAAAAGCTCCACAAATAACATTTACACACAAATATCACTAGTAACATTTACATACAATTAGTCTTTAGGTTGAGTTAACACAGTACAGTATTTAAAATTCAAGTAGCATTATTTAACATGTGACATAAAATCTTATAACAGTTCGCACAATAATAGTAGTATTTTCAACAATAATAGTTGTTACATTAAAGCAGCACAGTTAAGAAGAGATGGGTGAGTTTAGGTATGATTATGAGAGCTAAGGAGAGAAGGAGTGTGGGATAAAAGTGTGATTGTTAAGTTCAGAAGGAGATAGAATGAAGAGAAAGGAGGGGTTCTAGTATTAACCTGGATTAATGCAGGTGCAGAGCCATGGTATCAAACAGTCCACAGGAATCGCTCTTCCTTTCTTCAATGGCCCCAGGCCCATCATTCAGACACCAATGCCCTTTATATCAATCTACGGTCTGCACTTATTCAGCTAGCCTTTTCCATGTGCCTCCCCTTTTGAGTCTTAATTTCCAGTGTTAGTTTGACATAAGTTATTATATTTCCAGTTCCAGATCAGGGTTAAAACATGAGAAAAATATTTTCATACACTACTAGTTTCATGCCCAGCAAAAAAAACCTTTCAATTGGCAGGCCATCTGGACAACATCCCCAGAGCAGACTCCATTGATTGCCTAAAGTAATTACCTCCTTCCCAGGTGGACTCCTTCGGTTAGGGCGGAGGGTCATGGTAAGAATTAGCAACTCCTATTCAGCTTCAAATCTGAACACACTCCAAAGCAACTGGTGACCTTCATCATCAGGGACAAGGGTCCTCAGCATATCTAACTAACTAGATCTAACAGTAACAAGGAACACTTAGCTAGGCACCCCACGGACCCCATGGACCCACAATGATGTACCTTAAGACTCCACACGGACTTGCTAATGAATTCAATACAGCACAGCTAACTAACCAGAGGCCATTATTGAAACTCTGAAGTTTGAGTTTGTATCTTTATTTTTATTTATACTTGCATGTACAGGCGTTTACAGAGTTTTGGCATCTCTGATCAGCCTAACCAAAGAACTAAATTACATGCCACACCCGCACGGTGCTAGATCCTTCACCTGGCATTAGTCTCCTTAATCCTCAGTAACTTCACCACTAGAGTGGGTTACACCTATACACTACTTCTCAGATCTTTTCCAACTAATTTCCTTTGTGTTGTGTGTGCTGGAAAAGTACACACACAAAGGCCCAGGGCAGATCTGATGAAGTGTTGGCAAAAGTGAATCATGTTTTCATTGATAAGAAAATCATAAACTCCTCACAACCTCAGGAACCTGACAGAACTGTTTTGTCTCTGTCTTTCCCCATTTGCATATATAACTTTACATGTTGCATACATGTGTTTATTGGTAAGTAAGACATTATAATAGAGAAAATATTGTAAAGTGTTTTGATTTTTTTTGTTTTTTTTCCTTGGTAGAAACAAGAATATTTTGTTATTCTTGTTCATCACCAACATCAGTTCAAGAAAATTTGTCACCAAAATTGCTTAATACATTTTAATTGAATAAATCTAGGTGATGTGGCTTGCTCTCCACGCCCCCATCAACCAGGATACTCCCCCAGATTCAGGGCGTACCCCAGGGACAGTTGGAGCTGAGACACATGTCCTCCAAGAGCATATAAAATGAGTTTCTTTCCCAGACTTAACTAGACATGAACTGCGCTTACCTGTTCTGAAGGCTAATAAAGATTATCACAGAAAAATAACAGACTCCTGAGACTTGTCTTGTTATTTCATTGTTTGGTAATAGTCTCACCAAATAGGATCCCAAGAATTAGGATGGTACTAACCTAACTAGTAATCAGCAACAGTAGTCTTAATTATTTTCGGACTCCTCCTCAGTGGATTAACTGAGCACAACTGTGGGTGTACAACTCTACTTACATAAGCAACACTGGGATGTACAGCTCATTTTTAACCTCTTGAACTTCAGAATATTGACAAAGGTGTTTATAAAACAACAATCCAGTACTGGCTTCCAGGATCCTTCTGGTTTGGAAACAAGGAAAATCCATGAATAAGAACCTTTACCTACGACAAGGACAGCCACAGTTTGTATAACTCCCTGAGACATGTTATGCAGATTGGGAGGAAAGAAAATAATCTGATTTGCTGGGCAAGAGGGAATTCTCTGAAAAGGAAGCAGAGACTCCCACTGCCAAGAATACCCACCTTTGAATAGTTACCTATTAGAAAATCGAAGTTACGGAACTTCGAATACCATATGATCGAAGTTCCGTAACTTCAAAATTACAAAAAAAATAAAATGTACCCTGAAGGGTTAAAGCAGGGAGGCAAGCACCCCTGCACCCCCCATCCCCCCGCTACTTAAATATACCAACTCCGAGATCGCACTTTAAAGAACTACGGTGCGGAAAAGGAAGATTTCCCTTTCCTACACTGTAGCGCAATATCAGAGTTGGTATATTTAAGTAGCGGGGGGGTGTGGGGTTGCAGTGGTGCTTGCCCCCCTGCCTACACCCTTTTTTTAAAATATTTATTTGAAACAGTTCGAATTTCCAATTGTTCGATCATTAAATGTCGACCTTTAGTGATTCGAACAACTGGAAATTCGATGTTCCAATAGGAACCCCTTTGAATATATTCAAAACCCAATCAATCTGTCTGGTGCCAAAACAGAAGATGAAGTCTCAGGGATATGAAAAGGTTGCCATGGTAACGGGCATGGGTGACCTGAACAAGCGGATAGTTATGCTACAGAGAAGTGTCCGTGATTTTTGGAGGGATCTTTTCCTCTTGGAACCACCTTTCCACTGTTTTTGAAACCCTGATTACCCACTACTTGCTGCTTAAACTGTTTACTGGTGGAAGGGAAATTTATTACCTGATCTGCTAAAGGAGAATGAAACATCTGAGTTACTCTGAGTTAGTTTCCCCCTTTAATTACATTTCTTAAGCAACTCAGCTGCAGAAAGGCAAAACAGTCTCTCTAAGGGAAAATTTAAAATGACAGATTTAACATCATCAAGTGTTTTGACAGCAGAGCTAAGCCAATCTTCCCAAAACTGATCCAGATGCAGCTGCTCTGGAAGAAGAGCTAGCATTATAAGCACATTTAAAGCATGCTTAGTCACTTGAGATGCAGTTATCACAGAAGCAATTAATGAATTCTTTACATTAGAAGGAAGGAAGGTTAGCCAGGAGCAAGCAAAAAGTTTATACATATGGGTTTGAGAGTTCAAAACCCTGGTAGGTAAAGTACTAAAGGAATATATTTTCTTCACCGCCTCATCCACTGCTTTCCCATCTTTGGCCAAAGGCCTGGGTTTAGTAGAAGTAACCTGTTTAGCAGCAGCAGCACATTATGAAAAATAAATGACTGCTGGATCTGGTTTAGGATTAGAAAACAAGCAATCATGTGTTTGAGGCTCCGTATATAATCTGTCAGATCGCTTAAGAACAGGTCAACTGTCAGGAAGAAAAACACTCTTTTAAAACAGGCAATACAGGAGGGGCAGGTGCAGCTTTTGGCACCTGTATCTGTAACAAATCGTAATACATCTTCTTTGCCTTAGGAATCCCATTCTGGTCCCATTAAAACACTTCCTCCATATTAGATAAAATGTCTATAAAAAAAAAATTCTTCAGCAGGGATGTCTGAATCCATACTATCCTTAAAATCAGAATACTCCGAATGAGAAGATGGTCCTGAAATGCACCCTTACTATTCCCCCCTCACCAATCTTTGGTGTCTTCAAATGCTACACCAAGAGAGTTGGGGAACAAAAATAGGAAGTCTGAAGAGCAACAAGCAGCCACAGCAGAGTCACCTACCAGAAGTTGAGAGAAACAAGAAGCCATTCTAAACCTTAAAGGCTCGTTATAAATTCTCTTCCTTTTTTGGCACTGGAGAGGGTAGAACCATGGAGATTGGCAGCTGCTCCATTGGTAAGCCAGAAACGAGGACTGAAAAGTGGGCAACAGAGCCTGTAAGATTAGAAAATGACAAGTGGTTCTGTGGTAAGTATACCACTGACAGTCCCCCACAGTCTGAGTATCCTGTCCCAGGATATACCAGATCTTAAAATCTGAGAATTTTTTTTTTTTGTCAAAGAATAAAGTTTTGCTCACAAAATGATTACAAAAGCATCAACATTACAACTCTCTTCAATATGGATGGTCCATAACACTGTTTCCTAGCAAAAGAACAGCATAATGACAGTAAAAGAACAAGCTTTCTTCATAAACATAACTACAATGGGAAGGATTTCCTTAACCGGGACTTATCTGTACAGCTCTTGTAGATTGCCAGCCAACTAACAGATCACAGGGACTGCCCACATATAGTGCTCACTTCGCTGGCAAAAAAAGTTCTGAAGAGACTGGAACTTCAACTGCTTTCAGTATGGAGCCTGGAGGGCTTCCGAAGCTCTGTAAAGCAGGCTGATGCATACAGGCAGGGCCCATATAGCTTAAGAAAATGCAACAGTAATCCATGTATTGAACATGTACTGTGCTCTTCTTATTAATAAGTCTTATGCAAGAATTCTACCATAAAGGACTATTTTTTAATTTCACAGTAAGGAGCAATGGAGAAGGACAGATGCCTAATTACAGAGGTTTAGATGAGAGTAGAACTCTAAGGTATTTGCAGTAGCATTGACTGCAAAATGAACACTATTGTCCACTGTTGGCGGGTGGATGGAGGCCTGTTGGAATTTGTCTGAGCCATAAATAGACAATAAGCGGTTACATTAAAGTCCTCTGAATACACTAAGGTTCATTATACATACTGGAACTAGTCCAAGAAAAAAGATTAATAGCCTGGTGGATAGACTGAATACAAAAGAGGTAATGTATGGTGTGACGCCCGTGCCCTGGCCCAGCAATCAAGGAGCCTCAATCCTCACGAATAACACCAGTGAGGGGCAAGTCATATAGGAGGAAAGGATAACAAATACACACAGTAAAGGCAATTTCCCTTAAGAGCACACAGAGATCACAGTAAGTTCATGCCTGGTCAACAGGTCCCCAATAAGACTCCCCACTGGCACAGCTATATGGTCCAGATCTCAGCTTAGTGGACAAGCTCAAACTTCCAGCACCCTCTCTGTCCAACTAGTGCTTCATGTCCCTGCCCAAGTAGTTGACACACACACACACACACACACACACACACACACACACACACACACACACACACACACACTTTGAGATAAGAGTTTATACAACCACACAGACACTCTTGGGGAAGGCTGGCACAGGTTCTCCAGTTGTGCCCCTTTTACCCAGACTATACGGTAGAAATCACTACCATCACCCAGCTAATATTTATCAGCTACTCAAAGGCCCTTAAAAGGGTGTCCAATTATTACTGTGCAATATTATTATCCAAATGGTAAGTGTGACTGAACAGCAAGGCTCATTTGGAGTGACTTTGACAGTAATCACTATATACATGCAATGTACTCTAGAGCTTAAATTAACTCTACACAAAACAGCCACAGTTGAAAGGTTTACAAATATTTAATAATAAATACTAAAAACACATGATAATACTTTTTACTACACAGTGCTAGTCAAGAGTTCAGAGATCACAGAGAAACTCTTAAAATAATTCAGTAGTACAGTTCTGACATCACAGAAAAACACAGTCTAATCTTTCTAGTTTCTAGCTATTTCTAAGAGAAAACACAAGTCTAGGATAAACTTACATATAGAGCAAAGGTAGAGTGCTGATGAGTTGGATGGTCAAGACAGAGATGCTTAATGCACTCTGATTCTCTCTGTTTTTAAAATCACATTCCTGATTCACATTACAACTTCTTCACACTTCCCTGGGTTTCCCAGGCTAACAGGCTACATTCTTTAGTAAGCTCACACCAGGTCAGGAAGGAAAGGCATTAAGGACATTTATGCATGAAAATTCTGGCCATTAACTCTGGCCTTAAAACAATAGGAAGAATTCCTTCATCTAGACAGGCTGGAGCCAACTTTAAAGATCAAAGACAGTCATAAAATGCTTGACTTAGCTTCCTTACAGCAGAGTACATTGTTGTTACATTTTTGCAGTTCCATATGTAACACTATTTTTTACCATTTAAGACAACAAGCCTGAGGTTTACATTAATATTTACAGACGACAGAATTATCTCCAAAATTCTATCTGGCTAGGCTGGCAGCCCTCATCTATCTTCACCCAATCTTCACATATACCCCCCTGGAGAACTCAAGCTAGCTTTTCAAGTGACCCTTGAGAAATGCTGCTTGAGGAGAGTTACGTCTATCTGAGTGTACCTTACCCCATTCCCTGTCTTGAGAGCCCATCTGCACTGGCATTGCTAATCCCACTGCGGTGCTGCACAGACATATCATATGCTTGCAGCCCCAGGCTCCATCTTAGCAACTTGGCATTATTCTGGCTGGCTCTGTTTAACCCTTATTCTGGCTGGCTCTGTTTAACCATGTTAGGGGGTTGTGATCTGTCATAACAGTGAATTTCATTCTATACAGATAAGGCTGATGTTTCTACAGTGCCCACACAATGACTAGACATTCCTTTTCTACAGCTGCATAGCATTCCTTCCAGGTTGGAGCCTATGACTGAGATAAACCACTGGATGCTCTTCTCCCGCTGAAGAAATCTGGCTAAGTACAGCCTCCACCCCATGGTTCGAAGCATCCACCTGCACAACAAATTTTTTTGCTGTAATCTGGACTGGCTAACACAGGGGGTCCTTCCAAAGCTTCTTTAAGCTTCTGGAATGCCTGCTCACATGCTGGGGTCCACACTACCTTATCTGGCCTGTTTGTCCTTGTCAGGTCTGTGAGGGGAGCAGCTATGGTTCTATAACTAGGAAAGTACTTTCTGTAGTACCTTGCAGTCCCTAAAAATGCCCTTACCTGTTTTTTGATAACAGGTGCAGGCCATGCCTAAATGGCTTCCACTTTGGCAGGTTCTGGCCTTATCTTACCACTCCCCACTCTATGTCCTAGATAGGAGACCTCTGCCATACCCACCTGATATTTGCTTGGCTTAATGGTCAACCCTGCCCTCTGTAGTCTATCCAGCACTTCCCTGACATGCTGAAGGTGCTCTGGCCAGGAATAGCAGTAGATGGCAATATCATCTAGGTAAGCAAGGGCAAACCCTCCTGCTCCTGCTAGGATATGATCTACCAGCCTCTGAAAAGTTTCTGTGGCATTCTTCATCCCAAAGGGCATCTTTGTGAACTCATACAAGCCAAAAGGTGCTAAAGGCTGACCTCTCTCTAACACTGGGAGTCAAGGGCACCTGCCAGCAACCCTTGGTAAGATCAATTGTTGTAAGATATTTAGCCCCACCCAGCTGCTCCAGGGCCTCATCTGTCCTAGGCATGGGGTAAGCATCTGACTCTGTGTGACTATTTAATTTCCTGTAGTCCACACAGAACCTGGTACTGCCAGCCTTCTTTGGCACCAGCACCACTGGGGAGGCCCAGGGACTGTTGGACTCTTGAATGACCCCTAGTTCCAACATCTCCTGCATCTCCTCCCTCAGAGTCTGTTTGACTCTCTCAGGCACTCTATAAGGGGCCTGCCTAATAGGCCTTTGGGGTCCTGTATCCACCTGGTGCTGCCCCAGGTGGGTGCACCCTGGTTTCCCAGTGAACATGTCCCCAAATTCCTGCAACACTGCTCGGCTTTCTCGAACCTGGGTAGGAGATAGCTGCTGGGACATTGCTACCCCTTCCACTGAGGTGTCAGCCCGAGCCTCACTGAGATCAGTCCCCAGATCTCCCTCAGACTCCTCCTGCAATCCACTGCAAATGCTCAGCACAAGGGTCTTCCTATCATGGTAAGGTTTTATCATGTTAACATGGTACAATTTGTGCCCCTGGTTTCTGCCTAGCAGTTCCACCATGTAGTTAACATCACTTACCTTTCGTACCACCTTATAGGGTCCCTCCCAAGCTGCTTGCAGCTTGTTGTGTCTGACAGTAATGAGAACCATTACCTGCTGCCCCACAGCATACTCTCTAGCTTGAGCACCAAGTATGCAGCCAGGACTAGTGAGGTGGTTACTTCTGGGCGGGAGCAACCCTGTAGCAGTGAGACTGAAGGTAAGCCACAGCTGCTAGGGGGTACTGATGGTCCCTTGGACAGAGTAACTGAAAAGGTAGAGGTGAGTAGTAGTACCCAGGCTGACAGTGAGGCACCACTGCAGAGGATGCCAGACTTCCTGTGGAAGGGGAACTTATCTCCAAGCCTGACTGCGTGTAACTGCACAAGCACAGGGTACTGCACTATCAAAATCATTCCATATCAGGACAACTGCAGGTATATCCTCAAGCACACCTACTTGTTGGCTTCCTTTTCCACCCTCCCAATCAAGGTGAACCCTAGCCAAATGTACTTGAAATGGGATCCCTCCTAAAGCCCTGACTGGAGTAGACTGCCCAGGCAAGTAGTGCTCCTCTGTAACCACTGCAGGCCTTACAATGGTTATATCAGAGGCTGTGTCTCTCTTGGCAATGGCCACTTTGCCATTCACTACAATAGGATATAACCTCTGGTGGTAGTTTGGTACCCTTGTTGTCCCAAGATACTCTACTATTGGCATTTTGTCTTTCTCACTTACTGGCTCCCTCAACTTTTGTTCCCCACCTTGCCTCTGTGGACACCTGCATGCCATACGGTCCCACTGGCTGCATTCAAAACATTTAACCCTATCTCCTGGATATGTACCTGGAATAGTGGCTTCCCTTGCTACTGGCAGATTCTGTTGGGGAAGTCTGTGCTGCCCACCATGGGTTCCTTTAGACCCATGAGCAGTACTGGGGGTCCCTTTCCTGTGCAGGGCTGCCCTGCTTGCCAGGTACAGGTCTCCCTTCTTCCCCAACTCATCTGAAGTAGCACATTGCCTATCAGCTAACCAGATCCTCATGTCCTCAGGCAAAGTGCTAAGGGATTGTTTCCTCACCAAAAGGTCTGCCAGCCCTTCAAAAGTGGTGACCTGACATCCACTCACCCACCTATGGAAATAAGTGCTCAGTTCAGCAACATATTCACACACACTTTCATCTGCCTTGCGTCTATGCTCACGAAACTTTTTCTTATAAGTTTCAGGTGTTAGCTTGAACTATTCTACCAAGTGATTTTTAACAGCAGTATAATCAAAACATGCAACATCAGACATTTTTGACAAAAGTTACAGCTTTACCATGGAGTAAGGGGGGGTCAGGAACTGTACCCAGAGCCTTTGGTCAAAATTATACTGTTTGCATACCCTCTCATATGAATGAAACTATCAAAATTATCCCTCTCTTTAAACTGCAGAAGAAATTTACTGACCTTTTGTGCTTCTGGGGTCAAGTTACTCCCTTCCCCATTACCTCCATAACTCTGGCAAAGAGTCAGCATTTTCCTCTCATGTCTCCTCAGCCACTCCTTTTCCTCAGCTTCTATCTCCAAATGCCTGGCCTCAACTCAAGTCTCTTTAGCTCCAGATGGATTTTTAAGTCCTCTGCAGAAAGGTTGAGCTGTCCATTCTCCGAGGGTATTATATCTCTCCTGCCAGTCTGATTGTCCTCCTGGTTGCTGTTTTCTGATGCAGCTGTAACCAAGGCTGCAATCAGGTCTGCCTTAAGTCAGGTTTCCATGCACCAGTCCCCTAGCCTGGCACATCTCCGCCAGCTGGCTCCTTGTCAGCTTTCCATACTCCTCTGCTGACATGCTGCCTGCTCACCCTGACTAACTAAGCTAACAAAAGAAATAAAACAATTGTGATCTGAACTCTGAGTATTCACTGCGTGGCTGACTTACAGTACAAAACACCTTCAAAGCACACTGTACATAAGCTACAGGAATTAACTCTACCCACACCACTACAAGCCAATTAGTATTTGCCAACCAATTAATATGTGGTGTGGATATCCCACCACTGCCAAACAATTAATATGTGATGCCCGTGCCATGGCCCAACAATCAAGGAGCCTCAATCCTCACCACTAACACCAGTGAGGGGTGTCTCATATAAGAGGAAAGGATAACAAACACACACAGTAAAGTGCAATTTCCCTTAAGAGCACACATAGATCACAGTCAGTCCGGGGCTGGTCCACTCCCTTGCTCTCAAAGTCCTCAATAAGACTCCCCACTGGCACAACTATAGGGTCCAGATCTCAGCTTAGTGGGTAAGCTAAAACCTCCATCACCCACTCTGTCCAACCAGTGCTTCATATCCCTGCCCAAGTAGCTGACACACACACACTTTGAGGTAAGAGTTTATACAACCACACAGACACTCCTGGGGAAGGCTGGCACAGGTTCTCCAGCTGTGCCCCTTTTACCCAGACTATACAGTAGAAATCACTGCCACCACCCAGCTAAAATTTATCAGCTACTCAAAGGCCCTTAAAAGGGTGCCCAATTATTACTGTGCAATATTATTATCCAAATGGTAAGTGCGACTGAACAGCAAGGCTTATTTGGAGTGACTTGGACAGTAATCACTACATACATGCAATGTACTCTAGAGCTTAAATTAACTCTACACAAAACAGCCACAGTTGAAAGGTTTAAAAATATTTAATAATAAATACTAAAAACACAAGACAATACTTTTTACTACACAGTGCTAGTCAAGTGTTCAGAGATCACAGATAAATAATTAATTTAGTAGTGCAGTTCTGACATCACAGAAAAACACTTATTCTAATCTTTCTTGTTTCTAGCTATTTCTAAGAGAAAACACAAGTCTAAGATAAACTTACATATAGAGCAAAGGCAGAGTACTGATGAGTTGGATAGTCAAGACAAAAATGCTTAATGCTCTCTGATTCTCTCTGTTTTTAAAATCACATTCCTGGTTCACATTACATCATTCTTCACACTTCCCTGGGTTTCCCAGGCTAACAGGCTACATTCTTTAGAAAGCTCACACCAGGTCAGGAAGCAAAGCCATTAAAAACATTTATGCATGCAAATTCTGGCCATTAACTCTGGCCTTAAAACAATATCAAGAATTCCTTCATCTAGACAGGCCAGAGCCAACTTTAAAGATCAAAGACAGTCATAAAATTCTTGACTTAGCTTCCTTACAGCAGAGTGCACTGTTGTTACATTTTTTGCAGTTCCGCAAGTAACACTATTTTTACCACTTAAGTCAACAAGCCTGAGGTTTACAATAATATTTACGGATGACAGAATTATCTCCAAAATTCTATCTGGCTAGGCTGGCAGCCCTCATCTATCTTCACCCAATCTTCATACATGGTGAGATGCAAATAAGGGCTATATTACTAAGGGTAACGTCAAGAAATTTTGCACCTAAATTAAATTAGAGAGGACAATAGTTTGATGCAGGGAATTTATCTTAGGTTTAGGAACCACTGTGCATGTTTTTACTGGACTGTATTGATGGACAGGCAATTAAAGTAATCCAAGATTACTGTATTATGTTAAATAGTTATAATCTCAGACTGATTTATGTACATTTCATATTCAGTATGAAATGCTAACAGAGACCTATAATTAACAACAATGTGACAATGAGACACATTTAAAGTTTTCAGGACTGTCGGGATTCTAGGTTGGTATCATTTTGAATCTGGTATGAGATAATAGGATTGCTAACAAAAAGGGATATTCTCCTACAGTTATGAAATGTCTAAATGAATGGCAGGTGCTAAACCTAGATGGGGGTGCCATCAGTAAAGTAAACACACATTTCAGTAACTACAGATATGTAGGTGTTCGAGGGTCAGGAAGACCTCAAGTTTGACCATTTTTATTTTATTTTTCTGGTGCTGAGTAGCACCACCTTAACGCAAGCCAGATCAGGTTTTCCTATATTGGTATGTCCTGAAGATGGATTCTGCCTAAAAAAAGAAACTATGCTAACAGGACATGTTCTGGTCAATACACTTAAGCTCAAAGGAAAGAGGTACAGGCCATCTCTGGTAAAGAAGGCTGGATGTCAACCATGTCAACACATTGTGGATCCTCAGGATTAGCAACAGTTAACACGCCGAAATGACATCAATTATTTTACATCTCAACTGTAGCATCATTCTTAGATGGAAGATAATGTTCAAGGCAACTCACAATGCCTGTCTACAGGAACTATAAAAACTCAGTATGAAACCCAATACCACTGTCCTACGTGATCTAAACTATCCAAACACAGAATGGGAGACCTACACCCCCACTACTACACAATCACAGAGTTTCCAGGACTTTGTCAATACAAATGCTCTGGAACAACTGGTGTACCCACTAGAGAGAATAACATCTTGGATCGTGTCCTTACAAATATGGAAGCATCTTGCACCATTCCCTTGCATATCTTCATCATTTGTAAGATCTGACCATAAAGTAGTCTTTGAAATAAAACTGAAATCAGGGATCCCTTCCACCCAAGTTACCTTCAGAAATTTCTTTAAGACAAACTACTTAGTCCTAGTGATACACTGGCAAGCTTGAAATTCCCACCAAATTCAGTTAAATCCACTGAATATGCAAAAATGTACACCATCACTCTATACCAATATGTAAACAGTTGGACAGATGCAGCTATATCCCGCAGGAACAAGTCCAGGGCAAACCCTAGAACACACCCACATGGTGGAACCATAATAAATCTGCAACCTTTATAATAAAAGGAAAACAATTTTATCCAAAAGAACAGTAATTCCCAGAATGTTACAGCCCTTCTCACTGAAAAATAACTCAAGAGCTTAATACAATCCACTAAAGCCAAGTTTGAGGTCAAAAAGCTAGCCAAGCCAAAGACAATCACAAGGCACTTTTAGTTATATTCTTAATCTCAAAAGCACAATGCAGCAGTGTGCTAAGCTGATTGTAAATGATGTTACCTATAGTGGTGCTAAGGATATAGTGAACCCACCAGCTGATAAACTTAGCTTACACTTTACCCTTCTCTCTCCTCTGTCTGTCCCTCAAGAAATATTTGAAACTAGCTTTTCTCCAGCTACCACACAAGAACAAGTTCTAAAAGTGCTATCAAAAGCTAAAAATGCTGCATCAATGGGATGCATCTTAAATAGCATGAAGCACAATTTAGCCACACCCCTAACAACACTGTTCAATCTCACCTTCCATATACGTTTTGTACCAAGTGAATGCAGAACAGCTACAGTCATTCACCTACATAAGGGAGGGTCTTCCACAGACCCATAAGTCTGACCAACCTCTTATGCAAACTCATGGAAAAAACACACATAAATACATGAAAACATACTAGGAGGCTCTAAATAAAAATCTACAAAAGCAACAGAGACCTCCAAAGCAGACATCCAAGCAACCTCCCCCAACACAAACCATGAAACACATACTTCACAAAACCAGTGTGCCACGCAATCACAGCCCTTAAGGCAAAATAACATACCTAACACACTAGTAATAGGTGACTCTATAGTCAGGCATACTGCCGTCCCACTCACTAGGCTGAACAAGGAGAAAGTTACTGTTAGCTGCCTGTCGGGTGCCAGGATCCGCCACATAACACAAGCACTCAGGTCACTCCAGAACAAGTACAAATATGACTCTGTCATTGTCCATGTTGGTGTGAATGATCTGAGCCATACCTCCCTGGACTACATGAAAAGAGACATGGAGGAGCTCTCTGATCACGTAGCCCAGGCCGGTATGACCCTGACCCTGAGTAGCATCCTGCCCTCACCAAGAATGATACCACAGTATAGAGAAAAAATTATCAATTTCAACAAATGGCTAAGCTTCTGGTGTCATTCAAAGGGGATCCAGTGTCTGTCAGCCTGGGATGACATGCTCGATAAGCCACGCTGCTTTGCTAGAGATGCCTTGCACCTGTCATCCTTAGGCTTTTGAATACTGGCCAAGGCTCTTGCCACCCCCATAGTGCCTTTTTTAGGCAATGCTCAAAAGAGAGACCCACCGCCGTAAATGGCACAGGTAACAAAAAACTAAGGTAATGCTACTCAATGCCAGAAGTCTAAACCTCAAAATGTACGTACTCGAGGCACTCGTCAGTATGGAGAAAATCGATATATGTGCAGTAACAGAAACCTGGTTTAAGGCTCCAGAGAGCACCCCAGCACTACCAGGCTACAACTCATACCATACATTTCGGCCACAAAACCCAGACCGAAATACAAAAGGCGGAGTATCCATATTCATCAAGGATACCCACACCTCCAGGTCAATGGCACAACACGGTGCTTCAGAGATCCACGTGCAACTAACAATGGGCAAAACTGCTATTCAAATTATAGCTTGCTACAGATCACCCACCATGTCCCAGGACCCCCACTCCGCATTCCTGGGAAACATAAAGGTCCTACCAAACACCCTAATATTGGGTGATTTCAATTACTCAAACATTAACTGGGAGAACTACTCAAGTACAAACTTCCTTGCCCAACATTTCCTAGAATTTATAAACTCAAATACCCTGGATCAACTGGACAACACCCCCACCAGAGGTGACAACATAATGGACCTGGTCATCACCAATATGGGCAACCGGTGTTCCACACCGGACATCAACCCCTCATTGGTTAGATCTGACCATAAACTAATCACTCTGGATATCCACATTCCGCCACTACCCCCGGTCAAAGAAATCAACATGAAAAACTTTTCAAAAGCAAACTTCACGTTACTTAAGACCGAGGTGGGAAGTTTCAAAGCCCCCATGCTAAAGGATAACACTGTCCAAGCTGCAAAATCCTTTACTAATGCATTCTATGGGGACCTACAAGAATGCATGGATCATGCTATCCCAAACAAAACCAAGACTCACTTCTCCAAGAAAAAGAAAACAGTCTGGTAGACCCCTGCCATAAACAAGCTATACAATAGAAGGAGGAAACTAGTACAGAAAAGAGTAAAATCCCAAGAAGGGAAGACATCTCTGATCGGTATCAGAAAGAAATTACATTCCCTCATAAAATCATCCAAGGCTAGCTTCGAAAGAAAAATTGCCATGGACTCCAAAGATAACCACAAGGCATTATTTAGCTATATCAAAAATCTAAGTGGCGATTCTCAGATCTGCTCAGAGTTAGTGCAGAATGGCACAAAATACACTGAACCGACCGATATAGCCAACATCCTGGCAGACAGGTTCAGTGCAAATTTCACCCCCCCCCTCGCACCCCCAAAAGGGCCCATAACTATACCAAAAGAATGTAGTACCCTTGAAATCACAGACACTCAGGTTAAAACAGCCCTCTCCAAAGCCAAAAACACAGCATCAGTGGGACCGGACGGTGTCCCAGGCTGCGTCCTACACAAGCTCAAAGATGAACTAACCCCTCACCTAAACACACTATTTAAACTCAGCCTCTCCGCAGGCTATGGGCCCACAGAGTGGTGCACAGCAACGGTTATTCCACTCCACAAAGGTGGAACCACAATGGACCCCAGGAACTATTGCCCTATAAGCCTGACTAGCTTGGTCTGCAAAGCTATGGAGCGCATCATCATGGATCTCATTAACAGAGACAGTGGGAACCTCCAAACACTGGACCCTACCCAGTTTGGCTTTGTTAAGGGCAGATCATACCTCCTAAACCTGGTGGACTTATTTGAGACAGTTACCAAGGCTATAGACGAGGGAAAGGTGGTCCACACAGCCTACCTAGACCTCGCAAAGGCCTTCAACACCATTCCCCACTCAAGTATTATAGATAAGCTCACCAGCCTGAACATAAACCCCTACGTCACGAGATGGGTTGCCAACTGGCTCATGGACAGAACCCACATGGTAAGAGTTGCGGGAGCTAGGTCTGACTCTAAACTGGTTACAAGTGGCGTTCCGCATGGCTCAGTCCTAGGACCCCTCCTGTTCGGCATATACCTCTCAGAGATACAGGCAAGCACAGGAGGACTATGGCTGACCAAGTTCGCAGATGAATGCAAACTAGGGGCTATAACTGACTCTCCGGCTGACATAGACATCCTCCAAAAGGGTCTCATTGAGACAAATACCTGGTGTCAAAACCATGGCCATAAACTAAATGCCAAAATGTGCACAGTCATCCACTTTGGAAAAAACAAAGTATCCACAATCTATCACATAGGTGGTAGCCCTATAAATATGGAAGACGTAATAAGGGATCTGGGGATCCAAGTAGATAGTAACCTCTCCTTTGATAATCACATTGACAAAGTGGTTAGAAAATCCTTCTATGTGGCCCACCTAATCACAAAAGGGTTTGCATCCAGATCGAAAGAGGTCATTGGGCCCCTCTACGCATCACTCATCAGACCCATCATAGAGTACAATGCCCCATTTGAGATGTACCTTACAAGACACCTGCAACAACTGGAAAGACCACAGAAATACCTCACCAAGAGGATCACAGGCCTCAAGCAGATGCCCTATGCAGCTTGACTGAAGAAACTCCAGCTGTACTCGGTTGCATACCGCCTACTCAGAGGTGATCTCTGCCTGACATACAAGGCCATGTCCAACCCAGAATTGATGGACATGGTCCACCTAAAGAAAACCATATCCCCTCGAGCCACATGCTCCAGGGATCTAAACCTCACCACAACAATAAATAGGACGTGCTGGAGGGATAGATTCCTGTCCCAGAGACTTCCCATGTTCTGGAACAAGTTCCCAATCTACATCTGGCAGAGCTGCTCGCTAACCCTCTTCAAGAGAAACCTTGACGGGTGGATGGAAAAAAGAAAGTTTACCCCAGGGATCACTTCAATGGCTCTGCTGGACAAAGGCACAGGGAACTAATCTAAGGGGGCGGCAAAAGCCAACACATTCCGGCTAGGATTATAAATGCCTTCGGGCAGATAGCCTAGTACCTACCTAAGAACCTATGGAATTACTCAGCTAGGATAAAAGTAGCCTCCAAACACTGGACCCATCTCAGTTTAGATTCGTCACAGGTAGGTCATGTTTACACAACCTGGAGGATTTTTTTGAAGAGGTTATCAAAGCAATGAATGAAACAAAACAGTACACACTGCATACTTCGACCTAGCCAAATCTAAATAAACTGGGAATAAATCCCTATGTTACCCACTGGGCTGCCAACTGGCTCACTGGATGCAGACAATCAAAAAAGGGGATGTTATCTCCACAAAGAGATCAATCATCACTGGAGTCCCCTAGAGTCCAAGGTGGGACCTCGCCTGTTTGGCATCTACTTTTCTGAAATAAAAGCCAGCAGCAAAGGGTTCTGATGGACTAAGCTTGCAGACGACTGCAAGTAGGAGCAGTCACTGAATCCACAAATGACAGTCATTCTGCATGAAGGTCTGTTCAAAACAAATAACTGCCGGAAACTAAATGCCAAAAAATTCAATACTGAATCCTCTAGGAAGTCATCTACCCCAGGAAACTACCACATTGACAATACAACCCTAAGAGTTGACCCACTTGTTCAGGATTTGGGAACTTATATGGACAGTGACCTAACGTTTAACCAACATTTGTCTATTGTTGAAAGAAAGTCCTTCTATACTGCACAGCTTATAAAAAAGGGATTGTGTCTAGATCTAGGGATGTCATTATCCCCCTTTACTCACCCCTCAATAAGCCAATCACTGAATATAATGCCCCCTTTGCCATGTACCTGTCCAGACACATGCAATAACTAGAACGGGCACAGAGATACCTTACTAAAAGGATACAAGGCCTAAACAACTGTTTTACGTGGACCGAATTAAGCCATCACCATACTCCGTATCTTACAGACTGCTAAGAAGGGACCCGTGTCAATGCATTCTCCAACCCATTATTGATGGATTTACTGCACATCCACAAGTCAAATGATATCAGAGATACTTGGGCTAGATATCTAGACCTCCTCTGCTACATCAAGAGAATGGTTTGCAGGGCCATGTATATTCTTCAGAGGACACTGCTGCTGTGGAACAGACTCCTCATCCACATAAAACAAAATTTATCCCTGTCCATATTCAAGTGCAACTTGGATCTATGGATGGAAAACAGAAAATTCACCCCAGGCCTGCCCATGTACTACTAACTGACAGAGGCAGCTCCTAAATCTTTATCCCATGCATGGGTCCCCTCAAATTATCTATGGTATGTCCACAGCTACTCCTATGGCATGGGTAACGCCAAGCTATAACCAAATGAGGTAGGTTATTTTGAGCAAAAAACAGGAAAATGGTTAGGCTTAAAATTTCCACAAGGGCAGCTAGCCTAGTACTTAACTATGAACCTATGAAGTGCCTTTTTTGCCTCTGTAATAAAGTCCTCCCATCTTTCCCCTAGGGCAGAATGTCTAAACTGTCATTTACCTTGAGGGGGACAACCACAAGATCATATTCATACTTGGGGGACTGGAGAGATCCACAGGTCCTTATCACATCATGAGTCTTGGCAAAGAGACTTGTCCAGACCGGTGCAAGAAGCATCTGTGTACCTGACTACAGAGTGTGTGAGCGGCTAGACTCCAAAGAACTTTTGAGTGCAGGACCAAAGCCATAGTGATTTCTCAAGGACAAGTGGAGAAGGTGCAAGTGCAGTAAAGGAAGTGTCCATATGTGGCCCAGGCTTATTATAGTGTCTAGGAGGCTTAGAACCTCAGCATACGTGGGTTAAGGACAAAACACTTGCTTAAGGCAAGCAAAAATAGTAGGAGAAATGGACCTAAATTTCAATAACAGACAACATAAAAGGAAATGGAGGGTAGGATCAGAGCTCCCACACTCACACTATAACAGTAGAGCTAATGGAAAAAAGAAGAGTTCTTCTAATTAACCATCTAACTAACTATCTAACTAGCAACTACTAATGGACTTTTAAACTTGTTTTTATTATATCCTTGAAGAAGAGGCAAACACTAATAAGCTATGAAAGCAAAATAAGAAACTATCACTTATCTTGACAGGAGCTTTCTAGAATGCATCTGAACTTGAAGAGAGGCAAACAACATCCGAGGAGCATTAGTTATGCAGAGCATTATGGAAAAGGAGGCGGAGCTTCAGAACTTAAGATTCTGAAGTGTCAGCCTCAGATCCAATAACCCACAGGATGAGGTGGATGGAAAAAACAACATTGAATCTAAAAGTTGCAGTTCAGTTTCTAGCTGGTGTACCAGAACACTAGCAGGCCCAATGGAGGAATGAACAACGTTAAGGCTGTCTGAATGACAGCCGTTCCAGAGACTTCACAAAAATTGTTCAAATCTAACTGGAGAGGACTTGAGAGTCAGTAGGTTCAGATCATGCAGCACATGTCAAGAAATGAAATGGTATCCTGAGATTATGCTCAGAAGTGACGGCTACACATTTCAAGTGAGATCTGGAGATGGATCCTGATTGATACAGTATTATGGTTAAAGAGGAGGGTGGCTGATAACCTGTGACATTTTCAGATGTCTGGCTGAACAAACGTTGCCAGCAATGGTCTTGACAGTGATGGAGATGGATCTTCAAACATGTATTACATTAGTCTGTTTTAAAATATTCACTGCATCTTCACTCACATCATTGTTTTTTTTCCTGAGATGCAGATCACAATTTTATGTGCAGATCTCCCAATCAAAAAGTAAGAGTTGGGTTTCTAAAGATGAAATCACCTATAACTATGGTGCCACTATACAAGTCAGTATTATCTTTCTACTGTGACTACAGGGTTAAAAATGTAATGCAAACTCATAGATACCTTGGGCATAACAGTCTAGAAACACCAGAGGTTAGTGGAAGTAACATATTACGTCCTTGTGGGCTGTACAGACAAGGAAAAGGGACATCATCTGCCCATAAGCAATGGCACACTTCCTAACTCCCATTCTGCCAAAACAAACTGAGAATGCAGCGGGCTGCTCACCATTTTAGCTGTACATAAACCAAAATCCTGGGCTATGGAAGGAGGGACATCCACAAAGCTCTAAAATTCAGATTAGAAGGTAGATACCAGTCTGTGGCCAAATACGGTGGATAAGGAAATATACTGCAGTATTCAACCCTAGGATGAACATTTAATAACTCATAATACAAAACCAAAATATACTTTCTAGCACTAAACCTAATTTCTTGCTGATCTACACACCTCCCTCTGCTAATCATCACAGACCCTAAAGTCATGCACACTCACTTCACTTACCAAGACATCTGGTTTGACACGGCTTGTCTTCCAAATACGATGCAAATCGATTTAAAAAAATCCAGCCGCAGTTTAGGCTGTCTTACAAAGTCACCAGACTCAACCCTAGAGCTCATGTGACCACAGGCAGAAATGGTTAAGTCACACAACTTAGTATACCCACCTCTCATTTTCACTTTAAGTAGGACACGAAAATAGCATTAATAGATTTCACATCACTCTCAACAGAATCTATCATTCTGTCACATTCCCTGGGCCTTTTACTGAATGCTGCACTACCCCCAAACAGGTGAGAGCCTTACCAAGCTTTTAAAGGGCCTACTTTTTCCTTAACATATGAACATATACATTTCTCTGGGTCATTAGTTCTGTGGCACACAGGCATAAAGCCAGATTATAAGCCAAATGCTACATGTTCAATTAATGCATGGACTGCTGGAGCCAATGAGGGCTTTGGGAGAAGAGACATAAGGATTATGCCTACTCATCCCTTCCTCCTTTACAAGGGTTGTTATGGGAGCATGCTGAGCATGGCAAATGTCATGTCCATCTCTTCAAAGGAAATCACAGGCAGATGGAAAGAAGTGATAGCAAATGATGGAGTAGCAGAGCTCTTGAATTGTAACACTGCCAGACACTAAATAAATAAATCATATGAATGATATGTCAGGGGGAGATTATGGCTTATGCAATAAAACATACAAAACACAAATGGCAAAAATGCAGCAGCTATTTACCTCAATTCCTTAGGTTCATAGGTGTGTACTAGGCTAATGGCCTTGGAGCCTTTACAAGCCTAGTCCATAGGATTACCATAGCATTGTGCCATCTGCCCTTAGTTTCCAGTGCCTCTGTCGAATAAAGCCACTGGAGTGATCCCTGGGGTGAATTTTCTATTTCCCATCTACTCATCAAGATTTCTCTTGAAGAAGGCCAGTCAGGTGCTCTGCTTGATATATATGGGAAGTCTATTCCATAGCATGGGCAGTCTCTGGGTTATGAACCTGTCCCTCCAGCATGCTCTGTTGATTGTGGTGATGAGGTTGAGGTCTCTGGAGCGTGTGGTGCGGACAGACTGGGATTTCTTTAGATGTAGCATTTTTAACAGAGCTGGGTCATAGCTTTGTAAGTCAAGCAGAGATCGCCTATAAGTAGGCGATATGAGATAGAGAACAGTCGGAGTTTTTTTAGTCTGTCCATACAGGACAAATGTTTAAGGCCTAGGATCCTCTTTGTGAGATACTTTTGTGGCCTCTCCAGTTGTTGCAGGTGTTTAGTGAAGTACATGCCAAATGGGGCATTGTACTCAATGACTGGCCTAATGAGGGAAGAGCAGAGGGAGAAAATGACTTCCTTCTTCCTGGATGCAAAACCCTTAATAATGAGATGTGCCATATAGAAGGACTTTCTGACCACAGTGGCAATGCGGTGGTCAAAAGAGGGGTTGCTGTCAACCTGTGCTCCCAGATCTCTTATAACGCCTTCTGTGTTCAGTGGACTACCATCGATGTGGTAATTCATAGGAACTGGGTTTTTCCCAAAGGGGATGACGACACACTTTTTGGCATTGAGCTTAAGGCCATGGTTCTGACACCAGTCTTTGGTCTCAGTGAGGCCTTTCTGTAGGCTGTCAACATCACTCGGGAGGTTAATAATTGCTCCCAACTTGCAATTATCTGTAAACTCTGTCAGTCAGAGTCCCTTCGTGTTGGCCTGGACTTCAGAGAAGTAGATACCAAACAGGAGAGGACCCAGGACCGAACTCTGTGGGACTCCACTCGTGACTGGTCGGCAGTCTTCGACTCGGTAGTCTGACTTGGAGTCAGCTACTTTCACACTGTGGTTTCTACCTGTGAGCCAGTTTGCAACCCACCTAGTGATATAGCGGTTGAGGCCTAGCTTAGTGAGTTTTTCTATGATTCTTGAGTGGAGAATGCTATCAAAGGACTTGGCCAGATCAAGGTAGGCTGCATGAACCACCTTGCCTTCATCCACAGCTCTGGTGACTGACTCAAAGAAGTTAAGCAAGTTGAGCAGGCATAATCTACCCTTCACAAAATCGAACTGTGTGGGATCCAGAGTTTGGAGATTCCTTATATCCTTGTTTATTAGGTCCATGATGATGTGTTCCATAGCTTTGCATATCAGACTCGTCAGGCTAATGGGTCAATAGTTCCCAGGGTCTGTAGTCACTCCTCCTTTGTGGAGAGGGATGACTGTAGCAGTGCGCCATTCAGTAGGGACAAAGCCTGAGGTGAGGCTGTGATTGAACAGGGCACACAGGTGAGGTGCCAGTTCAGTCTGTAGTTCATGTAGAAAACAGCCAGGGATACTGTCACGTCACATAGAAGCTGTATTCTTAGCCTTGAACAGTGCTGTTTTAACCTGTGCAGCAGTAATACTGGGTGCCTGGCAATCTACTCATATTGTGACTGGTCAGTTGGGAGGGGAGGGGCAAAGTTGGCACTGAATCTGTCGGTAAGTATATTGGCAATATATCTGCTGGCTCTGTATAGGAGGTACCATTGTGCAGTGGCTCAGAGCAAATCCGGTTATTGCCATGGAAATTCTTTACATAACTATAGAAGGCCTTGTGGTTGTCTTTACTATCTGTTGCAATTCTGCTTTCATAGCTAGCTTTAGAGGATTTGATAATAAATCTCAACTTTTTGTTGAGGCTGATAAGGGAGTTTTTCTAGTCTTGGGACTTCACCTTATTCCGCATCAATTTCCTCCTCCTGTTGTAGAGAGTTTGTTTATGACAGGGAACCACCAGATTGGCTTCCTTTTTTGGAGGAGCGCGTCTTGGTTCTATTGGGTATGGGAGATCCATGCATTTGTGTACATGTTCGTACAGTGCATTGTTGTATGATTCAGCGGTCATGCGACTGATCTCCATTTGCATGGGTGCCATAAAGTTAGCCACCTCTGTTTTTAGGAGCCCAAAGTTAGCTTTGGAGAAGTTTTTCATGGTGGTTACCTTTGCGGGGTGGGGTGGGAGGGATGTGGATTTCCAAGGTGATTAGTTTGTGGTCGAATCTAACCAGGGAGGAGTTGACTATTGGTGTAAAGCAACAGTCGCCCATGTTAGTAATGACCAGGTCAAGGATGTTGCTACCGCTAGTGGGGGTAAGAATGAGCTGGTCCAGGGCATTGGAATTAATGAATTCCAGGAAACGTTGGACAAGTGTATCGGTACATGAGTAGTTTTCCCCAGTTAATGGAAGGGTAGTTGAAGTCGTCCAGTATGAGAGTGTTAGGTTGGACCCTAATATTCTCCAGAGTGTTTAGGAATGTGGAGTGTGAGTCTTGGGACATAGTTGGGGATCTATTGCAGGCCACACCTGAATCGCTGTCTTACCCAATGTTAGCTGCACCTGAATCATCTCAGATGTGTTATGCTGGGCTACCAGTCTGGAGGTGTGTGCATCCTTTATGAATATGGAAACACCACCACCTTTGGAGCTTCGGTCCAAGTTCTGGGGCCGAAAGGTGTGGAATGAGGTATAGCCTGGTAGTGCAGGGGTGCTTTCTGCTGCCTTGAACCAGGTCTCTGTTACGGCACAAATGTCGATGTTCTCCATTTTAAGGAGTGCTTCGAGTGAGTGCAATTTGAGATTTAGACTTCTAGCATTGAGCAGCATGACCCTCAGATTGCATTTGTTTGTAGCTGTTACGGTGGTAATTTGGTCTTTGGACCACCACCTAAAAAAAGGCACTATGGGGTGGCAAGAGCCTTGGCCAGTATCCGAAAGCCTAGGGGTGACAGATGCAGGCCATCTCTGGCAAAGCATTGAGGTCTGTCAATCATGTCATCCCAGGCAGACAGATACTCGATCCACTTAGAATGACACCAGAAACTTAGCCAATTGTTGAAATCAGTCATTTTTTGCTTGTATTGTGGTATCATTCTGGGTGATGGTAGGATGCTGCTTAGGGCTAGGGTCATACCCGCCTGGGCTACATAATCCGAGAGCTCCTCCATGTCTCTTTTCATGTAGTCCAGGGAGGTACATCTCAGGTCATTCAGATCCACATGTACAATGACAGAGTCATATTTGTACCTGTTGCTGAGAGACCTGAGTTTGTGCGTTATGTGGTGGATCCTGGTGCCTGACAGGCAGCTGACTGTTACTTTCTCCTTATGCAACCTAGTAAGTGGGACATCAGTGTGACTCACTATCGAGTCACCTATGACTAGTGTGTTGGGCATGCTGTTTTGCCTTAGGGGCTTTGGTTGAGTGGCACACTGTTTAGGAGAATCTTGTGTCGCATGATTAGTGCTGTGTTGTGTTGTGGTGGTCAAGTGTGTTTCTGCCTTGGAGGTCTCTATTTGGGTAGATTTTTATCGAGAGCCTCCGTGAAAGTGGATGTGCAGTTTGTGTTTTTATGTGAAGGCAGTGCTGATGTGTGTTCTGTAGGGCTGTGTGTTCCATGTGGTGTGGTGCAAGTGTTGACCTTCTCCTCCTGACCAGCTATTCCAGTCTTGGCTGGAGAGTGCATGGCTTCCAGTTTGACTACACAAGTGCATCTCTCTCAAGTCTGAGTGTTGGGAGGTAAGAGGAGAGGGTTGTCCGTGTACATGAGGCAGTTACTGCATTGCCTTAGGATGCCCAAGTTAATTAGGAGAAAGCACAGGGAACTGACCTTTAGACATGCCTGGAGGGGTGGGCATTAATAATAAGTACTGGAGCGGTTTCCTTGTAGAATGTTTAGTCCTGGTAGCACTTTTGTGTGTTACAATAATTGCTACAAGAAGTCTGGTAAAGTGCTAGACTAATAAGCTAGTAAAAGTGCAAGAAAGGAGAGAACTAGTAGATCTAAGGGAAAAATTGAAGAGCCTACTTTGGCACCGCTCAGAAGGTTACAAACAGTCCTGGATACAGCACATCTGTATCTGGACTAGACTAGTTACAGGAAAGCAGGAAACAAGCGCAAACGCGGGCTTTCAAACCATAAATTTGAAAGAGATGGAAAAACTGCCCAAACGGCCAATAAATTACAATTTCTGGGACAGAAACCACTCCTCTTGTGGTAGTAGGCTACCTAGTGCTTCCCACTTCCCACTGATAAGCTAGAAGGCTTCCCTCCAACACAGAAAGTCTTGGTGGGCTCAGAAGCTTACATACAGTCCTTGATACAGCCAATCTGTATCTGGACTAGACTAGTTACAGAAAAGGCAGGAAACAAGCTTAGAATTTTTTTTTTAGTAAAGTGGAAAGGGAGAAAGGAGGAGCAGAAGATAATTCAAGGTTAAGAAACTAAGTGGGTTGGCCTTCTTAAATGTTTTTTTCTGTATTAGGTAGAATGAGCTAATGACAATAGACTGAGAGGAGTGTCCCAGATCAAATCTACAGTAGGGGCGGGCGACTGCAAAGCCACCAAGCATAGGGTCTTCAGGCTGGCTGTTAGGCATGTTGCAGATTGTAATAGAAAACATCCTCCAAAGCTGGAAGTTCAGAAGAAATAGAAGTAGGATGAGGAAATTCCAATTGTAATAAATCATAATTGTTGAAAGAAACTGGAATGTCATTTTGTTCCCACTGAAGACAATGATTCATTCTAGCAATGGTTTAAAAAAAGGCTAATTTTTCCAAGGCAGAATCAGAAGAAACACTCTCCTCAGAATAAGAATTTGCGGCATGAAGGGAAGGAATTTGTTCCCTCAAATTCTATTTCCTGTTCATCACACTGGGAATCATAGGCAATTGAAGCATTTCTTTTTCTTTTACCAGTAAAAACAGAATGAGAAAGAGACTGAACTAAGCCCTGAGTGAAGTCCAATAAATCTTCTCTATCTAGGGAAATAGAAACAGGAAGATAACTGTTTAACTTTCTGCTTCTTTTTAACAGGAATCTCATGTCAGGGACTTCATGCCAGGGAACAGGCACTGAAGTCCAGCCACTTTTTCTCCTGCCAAAAATAGTAAAACCTACATAAAAAGAAACAGTTATTTTATAAAAGTGCTGTTTAGCCATAAAATGAAATGGTAGAAGGTTTTATCTCAATAGGGAACTTATTTACCCAGCAACAGGAAACCGCTAATAGACAGTCAATCCTTGAAAGCCCACAAGAGAAGTGCTCTTCAGCGCCAAGAATGCATTGAATGGCTTGTCGGCCAGACCACTGGATTTCCTGGCTCTGCTTGAGCTTTCAACAGTCTGGGCACATGGAAGGTGTCTTTAAGCTTTGGAAACTTAAAGGTTGTTATATCATAGGCATAAAAAATCCCATATAGCTTAGGCTACTGCAGCAGCAATCAAATGATGAACATCATGAGCCTTCATTTGGTCACAACATGGCAGGGACTGAGAAAGCTGACTAGGACAGAAATGCCACATGGAGAGAAATTGCTAAAGTCACATTTTTTTATATATGAAAGCATGGGGATCATTCTCTATAGAGGGAACTGCACTCTGGGGGAAGGAAAGTGCAGCTGTGTAAGTACAATTTGGCATAGCAGTAGATGTTCAAATGATCACTGCTGCGGTAGCCTTAACTATATGGGTTATATCCTGCCAAGGATATAACAGCCAGCCAGCTTCCAGAGCTTCAGGGCACCTCCCACGCACCCAATCAGACAGTTCAAGCTCAGCTGACTAAAAGATAATTTGGGACGCAAAGCCTTTCAGAGTTTTCCTGTCAGCGGGAAGAGGGAGGATAAGCCCTGAAAGGACAATGCTAGGAACAAAAAATAAAATGTCCACACACTGGCATAAGAAACACACCAAATAACAAGAGGGGTAGAGGGGTGGAGAGATGGAGTGGCAGTGATTATTAGAACATCTACTGTTATGGTAAATTTTACTTGCACAACTGTACAATATTCACTATGTTGATCACTGCTGCAGTATAGTACAGTTGTGTACCTACCATAAATGTAGATGTTCGAGTGTATTCACTGTTGCAGTCACTACGCTTGGGTTATCCTGCTGACAGGCTACCCGCAGTCGGCCTGAATTCCAAAGTCCTGGTCCAGCGTCGGTTGCTGTCGCCTCTTCCCTGACGTCAGTGCGCCAGGGGTATAAAAGATGCATCCAACGCCACTTTCTTCAGTTTTTCTTGTCCCAGATGTCAGGTGCCCCCAAAAGGGTAGGCTAAACAGATTATGCCAATAAACATGCATGCACTAAAGTAAACATTTCCTTCATCTACAAGCAAATACACCACATAGGTTGTATGGAATTGACAAGTACAGAAAAGACCCAGCAAATGAAAGGGGGATGGTGGGAGGGTAACCTGGACTGCAACAGTGAATACACTCTAACATTTACATTTATGGTAGGTACACAACTGTACTATGTTCATTGTGTTTCACTGTTGCAGTCATTACTCTTGGGTTGAATCCCAAAGCTGAGGATGGGTGGCTGGGCTAAATAGGATTAGGAGAGGCTATGAGGCCCTGCAGAACTGCAGTGGCAAAGCCTGCTCTGGATTTAGAGTAGAGCGGTAAGTGGTAGTGCTTTGTAAAAGTGTGCACTGACCTCCAAGTTGCAGCCTCTAGGATGTCTTTGGTTGGCACTCCTCTGAGGAAGGCTGCTGAAGTGGCTGCTGCTCTAGTAGAATGTGGCCTAATGCCCTTAGGCACTGATTTGCCATGCTGAGTAGCAGAAACGAATGCAATGGCCTATCCATTTAGAAATAGTCTGTTTTGAGATAGCCTTTCCTTGTGATCCTGCAGCATATGCCACTAAAAGTTGCTTAGTCTTTCTGAAAGCTTTAGTTCTGTCCAAGTAGAAGCATAGCTGTCTGTGTATGTTCAAAGAATGCAGAAGTCTCTCACCCTTGTTCTGTGGGTTTGGATAAAAGGTAGGCAAGTGAATGGTTTGATTAAGGGCCACACTGGATACCACCTTAGGGATAAATGTAGGGTTCATCCTCATAGAAACCCTGTCTGGATGGAAAATGATAAAAGGTTCCACAGCCGTGAGTGTCTGTAACTCCGAGACTAGTCTTGCAGAGGTTATTGCTAGGAGCAGAGCTGTTTTCCAGCATAAGAATTTTATATCAGCTGTTGAGGCTGGCTCAAAAGGAAGCAGTGTGATTTTTTTCAAAGACATAATTGAGGTCCCATGCAGGTATTGGTGCCCTCCTTGGAGGTGTTATGTTTTTGGCTCCTCTGAGGTACTGCCTTATTAAAGGATGAGAAAAGATAGGTGGTTCCGTATTGTAATGGGCTGAAATGGCAGAGGCATGAATCTTGATTGATGAAAAGGACAGGTCTTTGTCCAGCATCTCAGTTAGGTATTGTAAAATCTGAGGAATATTTGGTACAAACGTGTCAATTCCTTGTTCCTGGTTCCAAGCACAGAATCTCTTCCATTTTTCTGCATAAGAATTTCTGGTACTGGGTCTCCTGGCCTCCAAGATGACATCCATAACAGCTTTTGAAAGAGGAGTGTTCTGAATGGCTACATTATCCGCCATGCTGCCAGACTTAAGGTCCTGAGTTGGCTGTGCAGGATTTGATTGTTTTGTTGGGTAAGTAAGTGAGAAGTTTGAGGCAATGTCCAGGCTGGACCTTGAGACAAGTTCTTTAGGATTGGGTACCAGTGCTGGCGTGGCAAGTCTGGGGCAATCAGTATCATTTTTGGCTTCTCGTCTGACCTTTAGGAGTACCTTGGGGAGGAGAGGCAGTGGAGGAAAGGCATATACTGTTAGGTTTTTCCAGCTGAAGGGTACAGCATCCACTTTCCATGCTTGCTTGTGATAAATCCTTGTGCAGAATCTCTGTAATTGGCAGTTGTGAGGGGAGGCAAATAGATCTATGTCTGGGCATCCCCATTTCCTTGTTATCATGCTGAAGACTTGTGGATCCAGTTTCCACTCGTGGGGATCCATGAGGTTTCTGGTTAGTTCGCCTGCCAGAGTATTTATTCTTCCTGGCAGGAATTGTGCTTGCAGGTGAACTTGATAAGTCAATGCTGTGTCCCACAAAGTCATGGCTTGTCTGCAGAGGGGGTAGGAATGTGTGCCTCCCTGCTTGTTTATGTACCACATGACTGTAGTATTGTCCGTCTTTATCAGTAGTTGTCCTGGATGAAGTAGATCCTTGAAAGCTGTCAGGGCATTCTGAACAGCTAGCATCTCTTTTTGATTGATATGAAGATGCATCTGGCTTGCGACACATGTGCCCTGAATACATTTTCCTGCCATGTGGGCCCCCCAGGCATAATCTGATGCATCCGTTGTTAGTGTCTGCCTGGCTGTGGGTAAAGTGAATGGCTGTCCCTTGTTGTAGTGACAGGCTTGTGCCCACCATCGAAACTCCTGTTGCAGGCAGGGAATGAGGGTAATTAATGTTTCCAGGCTGTGGCAATGTTGAGTCCAAACACTTTTTAGATACCATTGTAGTTTCCTCATATGCAGTCTGGCATATGGAATTAGCAGAATGCAGGATGCCATGAAGCCCAAAGCCTGCAGGATTTTCCTTGCAGATAACTGGGTCTTTGTTGCCTACATTTTGAAGTAAGAAGTCAGTTGCCTTTGTTTGTCTGGCGTGAGATAAGCCATCTGGGCAGTTGTATTTAAGCTTGCACCCAGGAATATTATCTCTTGAGAGGGTAATAGTTTTGATTTCTTTTCGTTTATTGTGTACCCTAGGCAAATTAGTAATCTTTTTACAAACACCAGATGCTTTAGTAGAATTGTCTTTGTTCTCTGATTGAATAAGGCAGTCGTCCAAGTAAGGATATATTTGAATTCCTCTTTGTCTGCAAAATGCAATTACTGGTGCCAGACATTTTGTGAAGACCCTGGGCACAGTAGATAAGCCAAAGGGCAGTGCAGATAATTGGTAGTGCATTGAGCCAGCTATGAATCTGTGGTATCTTCTGCAAGATTGTCTGAATGGGACATGCATGTATGCCTCTTTTAGGTCCAAAGTTACCAGCCAAGCCTTCTTGCCCAGCATAGGCAGTAGCTGCTGCAGAGTCAACATTTTGAATTTTGGAACATCCAGAAATGTGTTTAGTATAGACAGGTCCAGTACTGGTCTCCAGGCTTTGTCCTTTCTGGGCACCAAGAAAAGTCTGGAGTAAAATCCTTGTCCCTGCTCTTGTTGTGGTACTTGTTGAATGGCCCTCATGTCCATGAGGGATGAAACTTGCTTTTGTGCCTCTGCCCATTAATTGTGTGGCAGGTCTGGCATTCCTTTTGCCCTTGGCAGGGTATGAAAGTGGAACCTGTAGCCCTGAGACACTATGTTCAAGACCCATTTGTCCTGTGTAATCATGTGCCAATTTGGTGAAAAAAGTGCTAGTTTTCCCCCTAAGGAGGCTGCCAAAAGATAAGTGCTTGGTTCTGGCAGAGGAAAGTCATTGAGACTGTTTCCTGTATGGTTGTGATTTGTCTTCTCCACTTTTGGAGGTAGAAGCACCCCATTGTTTAGGCCTGTATGGGCCTTGGGGCTGAGATCTGCCTCTGGGGCGTCTGTATTTGCCTCTTTGTGGCCTGTCTGACACTGGAAAGGACTAATTCTTTGTAGGCCAGTTCCTGCTAAATCTGGGTGGCTGTACCTGTAGGAAATCCTAAACTGTCTGCATGGATTTCGCTTTATCCTCCATTTTCTTCAACACCTCTTCTGCCTTAACACCAAACAAAGTATCATGCTGTAATGGAGCATCCAATAATTTTGCTGTAACATGATCAGGCAGATTCTGTTCCTTTAACCAAGCATGCCTTCTAATGACAGAACCTGTAACAGCGGCCCTGCAAGAGGCCTCCAGAGAATCAAAACCACATTGCAAAGTATGCTTTCCCACTTGTTCAGCTGCATACAATAAATCCTGCATTTCCTTGTTATCAGAACATTCAGAATTTGTCAACATTTTCTGTTTAAGCAGTGACATTAAGTATTGCTGATATTTAAGCATATGAAACTGACAATTTAAAGCCCTTACAGCCAAGGTAGCAGAAGTGTAAACCTTTTTCCCCATCTGTCCAGTGCCCTAGAATCCCTATCAGAGGGGACAGGGTTTTTTGCAGTGGAAGCCTTGACCCCTTTGGGACCCTGAGATATAGTTTCTGGACCAGCAGCAGGGTTTTTATATAGAAATTTATGAGAGTCTGGAACCCTGTAGTATCTGTCTGGCTTAGCAGGTGCAGGGGGTAAAGAGTCAGGAGACAGGCCGGACTCTGAAAATACATCATCTACAATGTCTAGCACAGGTGGAACAGCGAGAGGTCTGTGCTGAGGTAGTAAAAGAAAGTCTCTGAGCCTTTTCTTAGATTCTGAGTAACACTGGCTCTCCCAGTGAAAATGCTCCCTCATGGTATGCAGAGTTTCCCCAAAAGAATAATCCTCAGGAGGAGAGGCTGAAGGAATAGATTCTTCAGCATCAGAATCCTCATAGGGAGGAAAAGAGTATCCCTGTTCAGAAGAGGAATCAGAGGAAATTGAAACCTGATCAGAAGAGTCATATTCTGTCTCTTGCCTAGGCCTCTTATCAGGAGGGGGATGGGAACCCCTGATCAAAGTAATTAGGTCTTCGGCCATTTTAAGCATCTGTTTCTTAGGCATGGAAGTCTGTCCAGGAGAATGCTGTACTTGTTTCTTTGTCTTTACAGCTGTTTTAGTCTTTGTCTTTGAAGCTGAGGTTGGCTTGACATATAATTGTGTAGGTCTGAAGACACCCTCAGAAGCCGATGCCTGCTCAGCAGCTCCGGACCCATCTGAGGGAATAGTTTCCGAGAGTCCAATACCTTGAGTATCCAGAGGCCTAGTCGGCTCCACGTGGGAGTCCAAAGTGCCCTGTGGCTCTGAGGTAGCGGGTGTCAGGGGCTGCGAAAGTGCCTCACTGAGAACCGGCGACTGGCCTAGTGGGGGCCTCGTCGTCAGTTTTGGACCTCGGATGCCTGTCCTTTTCCTTGCGCTTTTTATAAACTCTGGTCATCGGCTGTTCCGATGGCATTATATAATTAAACCTTCGGCCAAAGTAATGAAAGGCAAAATCGTACCGACGCTTTATAGTGCGTCGGTTAAATCTAGCACAAAACTGACAGTTAGCAATGTCATGATGAGGGCCTAGGCAAGGAATACAGTAAGAATGAAAATCCTTTTGAGGTATTTGCTTCCCATAAGAAATACAATTGTTAACTTTTTCTGACATCGGTCTGGAGCAAGAAAAAAGTTTACCAATGGGGTACTTAGCTTTAATGAAGACTTCGGATCTGAAATTCGATTTTGAAAATCTCAGGAGTCGGCCGACCGGCACTTGCAAACTGCTTTTGCTTCGGGCACCGCGCGGCAAGAAAGAAGAAAATGGCGCCGGCTGCATCTTTTATACCCCTGGCGCACTGACGTCAGGGAAGAGGCGACAGCAACCGACGCTGGACCAGGACTTTGGAATTCAGGCCGACTGCGGGTAGCTTGCCAGCAGGATAACCCAAGAGTAATGACTGCAACAGTGAAACATGATGAACATCCTTAGTTACATGGATAGATTAACATAGCTAACTACATTTGGGAAGTGGAAGGAGAAAAGTCCAGGAGCCCTTGGAGAATGATCATGGCAAAGCTTGATCTGGACATAGAGAAGGAATCAAGCTTACAGTAGTTTGCAAAAGTATCTAAAGAGGACCAAGTAGCAGCTTCTAGATTAGTTGTAGAATACAACCCTTTTCATAAAGCCACATTTGACGCCAAGGCCCTGGCTGAGTGGGCCTTGACCCTACCTGGAATAGTTTTGTTATGTTGAGTATAATAAATGGTAATAGCCCTAGACAACTATTTGGAAACAGTTTGCTTTGACACAAGTGGTCTATTCTTACAATCACAAGAAATGAACAATTGATCTGAAGATCTGAAAGATTTCGTTCTGTCAGGATAGTACCTGAACTGTCTGTGGACATCCAAGGTATGGGGGATCCTTTCTTCCTCATTTTAGAGTCAGGAAAGAAAATGGGAGATGGATAGTTTGGCTTAAAGTAAACTCAGACACCACTTTATACATAAAAGAAGAATTAGTTCTGAAAGAAACCCTGTCCCTATGTAAAAGATAAGGTTGCCTCACCATAACAGCTTGCAACTCGGATATCCTTCTTGCACAGGTCAAAGCAATTAGTAAAACTGTTTTCCATGTTAAGAACCTCAAGTCAGCCAAACTGGTAGTTCAAATGGTGCAAGAGTCAGTTTCTGTAACACAAAAGCAAAGGTTCCAAGGAGTGGCCACCGGTTTTCTTTGAGGCCTCAAGGAAAACCCCTTTCAATAACTTTTTGACATGAGACTGCACTGAAAGAGGAGGACCCACAAGCAGACACATTAAAATGGCCAATAAATGAACACTGATAAGGAATGAGAAAGGCCAAACGATAGTAACTCATGCAAATACTGTAGAACCAGAGAGCAACTAGCCCTGAATGGGTGCTGGTTAAGTTGTTGGTATCAACTAGAAAACCTCTTCCATTTGACAATATATGATTTTCTAGTAACAGGCTTTCTTGTCTCCAGTAGTACCTGCTGCACATCCTCCGTAAACAGGTTCCTAAAAGGAGTTAAGATGATCATCCAAGCAGTTAAATGAACTTGAGTAATGTTGGGGTGTATCAAACACCCCTATTCTTGTGGAGTAGATCCAGTCTGTGAGGAAGCTTGTGGTAACTGTCCCGGGCCATTTCCAAAAGAAGGGAAAACTGTGGTTCCCTGGGCCAGAAGGGAGTCACCACAATGATCTTGGGGGATTCTTTCTGAATCTTCATATGCAATCTGGATATTAGTGGGAACAGTGGAAAAGCATACAGAAGCATTCCTGCCCAAGGAAAAGAAAATACATCTGTCCTCCCCTTCTTGCATGGAGTCTTAGAACATAATTTTGCCAGTTATTTGTTCAGAGAAGAGGCAAAGTGGTCTATCTGAGGAACTCCCGATACATGGATCAAATCTTAGAGGCTCCCCTGATCTAGTTTCTATTTGTGACAGTCTACTCTTATCCTGCTCAGCTTGTCTGCCACACAATTTTGCTCTGACGGAATGTAGGATGCCTGTAAAGTGAGACTGAGTTGTGAAGCTTTATCTCAAGCTACCAAGGTCAGTCTGCAAAGAGGGTGCAACTTGTTTCCCTGCTGATGTACCACATGACTGTGGCATTATCTGTAACCATTTGAAGAGGTCCTAGGGGACAAAGATGGTTCAGAGAGTTGAATGCCTTGATCTTCGGTAAGCATCTCCTTGATATTTATATGCCTGCATCTGTCCTTGGTGTCCCCACCCCCCCTGCATTTTAATCCCTCCTGAAATTGCTCCCCAAGCAAAGTTCGAAGCGTCTGTGGTGAATGACTGCTTTGGAGCAGGGAGCGAGAAGGGGATATTCATCATCATCGGAGCTACTTTGGCTTCTGCTCTGATGTCCTCATTTCTCTCTGTCTTTCCCACAGGGGGCACCCTACCACCTATCTCAGGCACTTCATCTCCATCACCACTAGGTTCCTCAACTGCTCTGCCTTTACTGCCCAGGTTTCTGCACTATACAGTAGTACTGGTCACACCACTGTTTTGTGCACCATACTTTTCAGCTTCTTTGGCATTCTTCTGTCATACACTACCCCTGACACACTGTGCCAGTTGGCTGCAGCCCTTCTGATTCTAGCTTTGTCCTCCTCACTCAGACTTCCTTTCTCTTGAAGTAGTTAACCCATTCTACTATTTTTCCCTTCTAACTCAATTCTCAGCTTCTTCTGATTTCCCCCATTTATTGCCATAACAACCGTCTTAATCTGTACTTGGTTTCATCCACTATGCTTTCAGTTTTGCATTCCATTCCCCTATCCTTTGATGAAGTTCTTGCTCAGTTGGCCTGTAATCCACATTGTGTACACACAGCGACTTTGTTGAACTGTCCCCTCTGAACTGTATGCTAATGTAGTCCATCAGAAGTATGAACAGCAGCAGGCTCAGGGCTGAACCAGGATGCACATCCACTCCACTGGGAACACCTCTGAGACTGAACACTTTTCGTACTTGAGCCACTTGGTCCTTGACAATATCAGTTGTCTCCACCAAAAGATTTCTCTTCTGACAAACCCCAGCATTGGGATTTGAAAAGATAAAGGGTATTGATGCTGAGACCAAAGATATTTCAGATACCACTGTATCTTTCTCATGTGGAGTCTTGCCAGTGGCATCATGAGAATCATTGATGTTCTGAGACCTAAAATCCTGAGGAAATCTCTCGCAGTGACCAAAGTCAGACTGGAAAACCTTAGAAAGAGCTCTAGATAAAGATCTTTTTTCCTGTGAAAGAAAAGCTCTGAACTGAGAAGTCTAGCTGAAATCTCAGGAACATGATCCTGTGTGAAGGAGTCAAGAAAGACTTTTGAATGTTCTCTTGGAATACTCAAATTGTGTAAGGGAGAGATTCTTGACACTCTGAAAAAGTCTCTACAATGATATACAAATCATCTAAATATGGTAAAATGTGGATAACATGTAGGTTGTAAAACTGGAGCTAGACACTTTGTGAACACTCTTGGTGCAGTGGACAGGTAGAAATGGGTAAGGCAGAGAAATGATAATGTGATCCAGGCACAAAAAAAAAAAAAAAACTTAAGAAATGCCTGAAGTCTAGATGAATAGGGATGTGATGACAAGCATCTTTTAAGTCTAATGTTACCATGTAACATGAAAGAGAAAGAGGTAACAGGCTTTCAATTGCCATAATTTTGAATTTGACCACTATCAAAAACAGGTTTAGGAAAGAAAGATCCAGAACCAGTCTCCAAGAATTTTCTTTCTTTGACATTAGGAGCATCCATGAATAAAACCTCTTCTGAGCTGGGAAGGAGGAACTGATTCTATCACTTCTTGGGACATCATGTGATGAAGAACTAATAGAAATAAAACAGTCCAATCTGGAGGATGAGGAATGACCCCTTGGAAAGGAGGAGTTTCCTCCCAATGCTATCTGTAACCTTTATGAAAGTTTCAATGGAGATTCAAACTTTCTGGAAGAAAAAAGGGGCCAGGGAGGACTGGATTTCAAAAGGTCTCTTGAATAGTCATTCAGACTTGTTGGAATGTCTTTGGTTTTGGGAGGTTCGATGTTTCTTTTAAGAACCCCATTGTCATTTCTTCTTAGATGCCTGTTTACATGTATTTTCTTGAGATTGATTATTCCCTTTTTTTTTTTTTTTAGTTTTGCCAAAATCGGATTAGGAAATAAAAAAAAATCCCTTTGAAAATTTGCAAAAGGAGGGTTGAAAATCTTGGGGATTCACTGTATCAGATTGCCCCTTTCATCACACATTTTGTTCATCTCTGCAGCAGAGGGGGCAAACACTAAATCTTTATCCAAGGTAAAATTTAAAATATTATCTGGGAGGTTCTGAGAATGTAGCCATACAAACCTCCTTAAAACAGTACCAGTTTCCATAGCCCTGGAAGATGCATCAACAGAGCCATACACACACTGTAAACAACGAGTAGTAACCTGTGCAATAGAAGAAACTAAGTTATTTAAAGCAGATTTTTCTTCACATGAAGAAAACAGATAAAACATATTCTTCATAATTTTACAATTTGTCAAAACAAACTTTAACATATAACCCTGACAATTCAACAGTTTGAAAAATCAAAGTTGTATAATTATACACTTTTCCCCACATGTATAAATGATTTTCCCATCCTTATTAGAAAGAGAAGGATTAGAATTAACTAAGTGCTTAGCAGCAGTGAGATCAACTAAAGCTACAGCTGCTGGGTCAGGTTTGGGAATAGTGTATAAAAATTTAAGAGTGGGTAGTTGGCCGACTATCAGGAAAATTGCAGGCAGTAACACCCATCATGTAAAGCAGACAGAAAAAACAAGCACTCTGTTTTAAAAGTACATTACAGTCTCTAGACAGTCTGTTAAAACACAACACTCCTTTCTTTAAAATAACTTTCCTAAAGAGGAAAGTAATAAAACATCAACAAAATTACAAAAACTGATTTTTTTTTTCTGCAAAGGGAACTTATATGTTCAGCAAAGGAAAACACAAGCTAATTGTCAAGCCTTGAAAATCTCAGAGGAGCATGCTCTTTGGTGGCAGTAAAGCTCTGAATTGCTTTGTACCCAGACTTGTTTAGTCAACTCAGCCCGAGCTGCCTGACAGTTGGGGCATGTGGAAGGTGTCCTGAAGCTTTGGCAGCTGGCCGGCGGTTATATCTTTGGCGAGATAGAACCCATACAGCTAAGGTACTGCTGCAGTGATCATAATGATGAACACGTGTTTAGAGTGTAACCACCCTATAAGGCTAAGTTACTGTAATATTCTATATCTTGGGCTGTGTAAGATGGATCTCAGACCATATCACCTAGTTCAAGAGGTTCAGCCTTAGTAAGAAAAGTGGTTTCAAGTTTTGCATGCGTGTTATGTTCACCGTAAATGAAAGCAGTTCACTGGCTGTCAGTTTGCTAAAGGATCACAGATACAGTAGACTCTTAACAGACAAAAAATTGTACTTGCCTCTCAACTCTACAGTCGAAGTCCATAACAGCAATCTGTTAAAGATTCCAGCACTATGAGTGCATGCTGGCTACTGAAAAGTTTTCTGAATGTGCCGCTTCCATTTTATGGAATTCTGTATTCACTGCTTAACGATATGCAGCATCCCAATAAAAAATTCCCTTTCTAACCACGGAAATAAATTTTATTCAATTCACTGCTACTTTCTTACAAGAAGGTTCATTCAAACTGCTAGTCATTCTCAGTTGATGTTGAATGTTTGAGAATAGCTGCATTCAGCATGAGAGGGTTTATGATTATGATTATGTGTAGTCCTGTAACATGTATGAACAGTTATGAACAAATGATGCATAGCTCCGAATAAAATTTTGCATTTCACAAGGATTTAGAAGAAAAGGAAATGTAGTGGATGCCTTTATTGTCTTAACCCAAAATTTTAGGTCACAATGGCAAACGAAAACATTAGATCCACTCATTGTCTGTGATGTGGACTACCACAGTCTCCAGATTTTTTTTTTTAATAGGTCTGAAAAATCAGGAACGAATTACCAAAGTGATAATAATGTATTCACTCGAATGTTACAAACTGCCATTAAAACTTGCTACTTCGACTATGCATGGAATGTTATCTGAGCTACATATATATAAATTATGTGGCATCAGTACTTACGTATTATCACAACCAGATTTTTGTGATAATACTGCTTGCTTCCTGGTGTGTGACTGTAACCAGAAATGTATGCAGAGTCACACAGGGAATGTTATCTGTAAAAAAAAAAAAACACTTTGTTGCGTTAGGAATAGTGTAGCACTTGAAAAATGACTGCTTGTTTGAACCTATGCCGTTTCCCAACATCATGTCAGTAGTAGTGCTTTTCCAAGTCATGTTATGTGTGCACGCAACACAGCAGAGCTGCGTCTGCAGCATATATTCTCTTCCCCAGAACTAGCAGCCCAAAAGGGGTAAAAAGCAACCGACAGTTCACACACCATCCAAAATGGGGGAGATAGGTAACACCTACAGATGTGATTCATTTATTATTAAACACACACATCACAGAAAACATGACACTCCAGGGGTGGGAAATTTTCATGTGAAAATGCAGAAACGCGAAAGACTGTTTCAGAAAAAGTAAAACCTTACAACCTGCACGTTAGCTACGGGGGACAAAAACACCGAGATAGCCGGTCAAAATCTTTCAGATGACTAAAATAAAATTTCAGTACTGGCCATGAACATAAGAATGGTATATTCCCGATTAACTTAGCCTATGTCGCGCTTGTAATCAGGAAGGCAGGATCTGCCATGCACTGCATGCAGCAGTATGTAGTTCACTGGCAAAGTGAGACATGCCAGTCAGGACTCCAAAATTTGGCAGTTAGTCCTCTCCCTGCCTCAAAACCATGTGTGCCACAATTTCACTTACTTACACTCCCTTTTCCAGCTTAATAGAGCTGCTGTATCAGACATGAGTCTAAATTCGCAACTGCGAAAATCTGGTTGCGATAATACGTAAGTACCGTGGCATCTTAAAATACAGTATGTGCAACAAACATCTAAATGACCAAACTTAAACATTTTCTTTAATAGACATGCAGCCCAAGAAAATTCTCACCTTTGTAATCATATTGTCCTCACCAGCTAGTAGCTCCATCTGAAAGTTTCTGTAAGCATTATCTATTATATTTGTTTTGTTAACTACTGAAGTCACACCAGGATTTTTGTCTATTATTACCTGTCCTAGAAGAAAACAAGAAAAGAAAAGAATCAATGACTACATTCAGCAATTTTTTTTCCTTTTTTAATGTTGTAATAGAGCTATTACCACAACTGCATTTGGGTCACAAGAAATAATTGTTCATTTTTCTCTCCTGAGTTAATTCAGGACTGCAGGGAACCAGTCTACTCTGGCACTCAATGGGTACAAGACACAAAGTAATTCTGGGTGGGATGCCAATCTACTGCAGGAAAAGACATTTTGTTTCTCAGAATTCTGGAACCAGAGATTTTTAAAATAAAAAGCAGCAATAGCAGTTGACATTAGACTGCAGCTTTTTAACTTGACTATACTCTATACCTCTTTCCCAAACATTATGTGCTAAACTACGTCCTAAGCCTACATGACAACTTCCGGAAAAAAGGCAGAATGACATACTGAGATTGCAGAAGTACTGCATTGCCAAAGATTAGCTTTACAGATCACAGTTATTCAGTATAAAGGACTAGATGGCTTTTACCTCAAGACTGCTAAATTCTTGTTAAGACCAGCCTGTTTTTGCCGGTTTTGAAAGCAACATATTATACAGTGAATCAGCTGCTACACTTAATGTCTACTTAGATGCATATCTGATGATAGTTATTAGCCCCAGAAATGAGAAATAATTGGAATGAGCCACTACTCAGTGGCACATTTCTCTTCAACATATATGCCCTTATCTTTTTCACATTTAGTATATGTACACATTGTATATACTGAATACAGTTAATTTCTTTGTGCTATTTTGATATATTTTACACTTTGTGCTCTGTCCCTTCACTACTTAATTCTCTTCTTCCCTCCTTACACTAACCATCCTTTCTTATTGTCCTCAGTACTTTGAACTTTATTACTGTTACTGATACATTGCTATTTGCACACATTTTGCTTGTATTCATAATGCTTCCTGTCAACTTGCTTGCCTACTGTGATTTATATTTGGCCGGGTTGAGACTGAAATAGGTCCACTGGGATCAGTGCTCTGCTTTGGTTAATAAATTGAATGCATAAATAAAAAGTGTCTATTCACCATGGAAGTAGCAGTCAATGAAAAAAAAAAACTGGTAACACAGGACTAGTCAAGATGAAGTCTGAAAAAAATCTGCAGTGCAAAATTTATAATTATTCACAGAACGTCCTCGTCTTTCAGGAATATCAGGTACTCCTTATCACAAAAAATACCCGCAATTAGACAGGCCAAAATATTATGAAGCTAGCACCAGTTCCTTGTGGTTCAAACAATGTGATGTCAGCATTGCAATGGTATTTGAAATTCCGTGTAGAAAAGTGACAAAAAGCAATGGACCCTTCAGAACTTGCTTCACAAATGAGAGCACTGAGAATGCTATGCCCTGGTAAACTGTAAATATACAAGGGTACAAGCTAGACTAAAAGGTCGATACAGCCAACTCCAATGAGATAAAGTGCTTTGCGTAATCCAGTAACTTCACAGAGAAGGCTGTCTTGACCATACCAAATGGAAATCCTGTTTTTTATTTAGCTCAGTATAATTTCCTACTGGATGGATTTCAAATACAAGATACAATTTCTGTTGAAATGTTTGTGGAAAAATGCCACTGCTCTGGGTTCAGAGCTCAACAAGCTGGAAGGTACCCAATGTACAAAAGGGATGGCTTATGGGGACTTCCAGTTTGCAGACAACAGAGATATTCCCTCTCTGGACATGGAAAAGATAATACCTAATAAGCTATTCCCACCCCCTTCTTTAAAGAAGAGAACAATAACACTCTATTTATAAAACAGCTAAATGATAAAAGAGATTTCCTATAAAGGAAAAAAGATAACAGGATCTGAAGTCTGGGAGAGTTACCCAGTAAAGTTCCAATCAGATGGTGGTCAGAATATAGTACTACATCAGGTACAATGGAAACAAAAATAAATCAAATATACTCAAATACTTAAAACAAGCAGCTCACTGAAGAATGCACAAAATCCAACAATAAAAAAAAAGACTACACTGAGGGTTTCCTCCATCAGATCCAATCTGATGATATTTCTTAGATGCACACCAAGAAGAAAAGCAGAAGAGAAAACTTTTTTTTTTTGTCTGTCCCTGAAAAATGCGGACTCTGCAAATTTATGCAGCAGCAAAAGCAGCAGCTAAGCACACCGTCCTGGACAGCATCACAGGAATATAAATAGATCATGCTCACAGAATATTTGCAGGTAATGCAACAAACAGGAAAGTACCACGACAGATAATAATCAAGTTTCAAAACTATCATCCAAAGTAAGAAATCCTAACACAGTTGTGACAAAAGGAAAAGAAAGAGGAACTGGGAAACAGAAGAGTATTTGTGGAGAATGACTACTCTGCTCAGACTAGGCAGGAGAGAAAAAGTCATACCCATCTTCAAATCTAAACACTGAAGATTTTCTACCCAGGGAGAATTAAATCCAGCAATAATCCAAACAACTCTGTCCAGGAGTTAACTTCTTTCTTCTTTTGGCTTTTCCCGATTAGGGGTCGCCACAGTGGATCACCTTGGCAGTAGAGTTTTATGGTGTTGAGTTGCCAGCCCAGCGCCTAACCTTCCACAGAAGGCAAACACACAACGAAAACAGTCCTTGAACCAAATAAGGAATCAGATGCAAAAACCAGAGAATACAAGAAAAAGAAAAATAACCTGGTTCCACACAGCAGTGAAAATCAATAAGTCCTTTACTGTAGTAGGTAAGTGCTTTCTCGGAATAACATCTGCTTCATCAGACCAACAAAGATGGAATAGCAGTTACATTTTTAAACACTAAAACATCCAATAAAAAATCAGATAAAATGTGCATCATAGCTAAAAGCCATGTGATAAAATACATCTGTAGAATATATAGATCATTAAAAAAATTGAATAAAATGGGGTCATTGGCACACAGCCAGATTTTGCTTTTAGAAATAATAGATCACTTAAGAGTCAGCTCTGTTATCGATCCAATACTAAATCAACTATATTATCTGACAGACTTGGTACATATATGTGTAGGAACTGTATGGCCTGTACACATATACATATTGGTAATCATTTCACACATCCCACTTTGGGTTTTAAGATAGATACTGCTTTTTATGCAGATTGTCGAACACAAAATGTTGTCTATTTTTGCTATTGTACTACCTGCTTCTCATTTTATATAGGGAAAACAAACAGGGTGTTTAAGGATAGAATACTTGAACACCTTAGGGATATCAGGAATGTTAAAGAAACCAGCGCACTATCACTACATGTAGCTAAAGAAAGTAAACAACAATTATTTATGTACTTACCATAACGCTAAATGTATGTAGTCCATCTCGCCATATATTCTTCACCTGTGGGTTCGGAGCTGACAGTCGGCTCCGACTCGGCCTATATACTAGCTCAAAAGTCTTTGACTGGCTGGCTAAGATGGTATCCCACAATACCATGCTCCACATCCCCAGATATAGTTTGCAGCTAACAAAAGCAATTTGTGCAATGCACACACACACACAGATCCACAGCCAAGAAGATAAGGTCCAACAAGTTGTCTAAAGGGACTAATACCAGGGTTATCAAAGGAGATCCTCCAAATTCTCCAGGCAGGGGGACGGTGGGTGGGTAATGAAGAATATATGGCGAGATGGACTACATACATCTAGCGTTATGGTAAGTACATAACTAATTGATGTTATGTAGTCCTATCTCGCCATTATTCTTCACCTGTGGGACAGCGTCCCTAGCACCTATATCCCGGGTGGCTCAATGGAAGATACTCTTGAGCACAGTGGAGCCAAAGGAAGACCTGCCCCTGGACACCACATCCAATTTGTAATGGGACACAAAGGTATGAGGAGAAGCCCATGTTGCAGCTGCGCATATATCATCCAAGGATAGTCTGGCTTGAAATGCTGTAGACGTTGACACTGCTCTTGTAGAATGTGCTCTGACTGGAAAGGGTATGTTTCTGCCTCTTGTCTGGTAAATAAAGGAGATGCAACTGGATAGCCATCTAGAAATGGTTACTTTGGACACCGCTGATCCTAAGCGGTTGTCTGAGAACAAAATGTAAAGCTGATCTGATTTCCTCCATTCTTTAGTCCTGTGTAGATAAAAACGGAGTTGCCTATGAACGTCCAAACGTATGAAACTGATACTCCGCCTTGTCAGAGAAATTGGGAAAGAATACTGGCAGTTCGATGGATTGATTAATATTAGACAGTGACACTACTTTGGGAAGAAAGGTAGGGTTCGGCCTGAGGGAGACTCTGTCTTTATGAAAAAACAGGTAAGGGGGCTTAGCTGACAAGGCCTGAAGCTCTGAAACCCTCCTGGCAGAAGTAATGGCTATTAGAAAGGCCGATTTCCATGTCAGAAATTTCAAAACACAGGAAGCAGCAGGCTCAAAGGGTGCAAGAGTGAGCGCCTGCAGAACAAAATTAAGGTCCCAGGCATAACCAGTTGAGCTACAGGGGGACGAAGGAGTAGTGTGCCTTTCATGAAGGCTTTACACAGTCTGTGCGCCATTAAGCTGGGATCATGAGCCACATGATAATTAGAGATGGCCGCTAGTTGAACTTTTATGGGGGCTGGGGCTGACCCTTGGTAGAATAGTTGAGACAGGAATTCTAGCACAGTGTTGATGGGAGCCGTGTAGGGGTCAATATTTTTAGACTGTGCCCGTATCGAGAACCTTTTCCACTTACTGGAATAGATCTTCCTAATGGCTGGTTTGTGAGAGAATGAAAGGATATGTACTACATTTGGAGAAAAATTGTGATACCTGACTATGGTCGGAAGTGGAGTAGCCAGGCGGTCAGCCGGAGGGTCTCCAGGGAGGGGTGGAGCTGTCCCGACATATGTGTCAGTAAGTCCGGGCGAGCGTCCAGAGTCCAAGGAGGCTCCACTGCAAACTGTTGGAGAAAGGGGAACCATACCTGTCGAGGCCAGTCTGGAGTGATCAGAATCAATCTGCTTCCCGGAGATAGTGCTTTCTGAATCACCTTCGACATGAGGGGAAACGGAGGGAAAGCATATAGCAGACCCGAGGGCCAAATGTGTGCAAGGGCATCCCTTGGATATCCCCCCAATGGAGATATCAGTGAGAAGAATGCGTGGCATTTCCCATTGAGAGGGCTGGCAAATAGGTCGCAGCAAGGCTGACCCCATTTGTTGAATATGCTGTCTGCCACCTGGCGGTTCAGGGACCACTCGTAGGGCAGAAGAATAGCCCTGCTTAACTTCTCTGCAATCACATTGGTTTTCCCCGGAATGTGCATTGCTATCAAGGTCCTATGGGAAGCTATCTCCCAATTCCACACTCTCATAGCCTCCCTGCATAGTGGATATGATCGGGTTCCCCCTTGTTTGTTAAGATACCACACTACGGACATGTTGTCCGAGTGTATCGCAATCATCCCAGTCGGGAGGACATGTTGTAGTGCCTGCAACGCTAGGAGCACTGCCCTCATCTCCAGGACATTTATGTGCAAATTCATCTCGTGTTCCTGCCACGTACCTTGGACCAATCTGCCAAGATAATGCCCCCCCCCCATCCGGGAGGCGTCCGTGGTCAATGTGGCTACCGGGTCGGTGAAGAGAATGGTTTCCCTACTACTAGGTTGTCGGTGCACAGCCACCAACTCAGATCCTGTCTGCATATGTTTGTGATCAAGATGGGATGAGATAGAGGCAAACTCTGAAAGGACCACTGGGCAAACAGGAGCCACTGTAATATGCGCATGTGCAGCCTCGCTAAAGGAACCGTCATGATAGTGGATGCCATCGTGCCTAGTAGCTGCAGCACTAGCCTTGCCTTTACGGGTGTCAAAGGTATCATCTTCTGAACCTGCCCTTGTAACCTCGTGATCCCTTCCATGGGCAGAAACACTCTCATCCAAATAGTATCCAACTCTGTTCCTATAAATAAGACACACTGTGAGGGTAGCAAGGCAGATTTTTTTCCAGTTTATTGTGATGCCTAGTTGATGGCAAATGCTGATGGTATAGTTTCTGTTTTGACAAAGTAGATGCTTGGTGGGGGCGGCTAGGAGCCAATCGTCCAGGTAAGGAAACACCTGGAATCCTAGACGCCTCAAGTGAGCCATCACCACTGCCATGCATTTGGTGAACACCCTGGGGGCTGTGGTGAGACCAAAGGGCAGGGCTCGAAACTGGAAGTGTCTGGCTCCCAGCCGGAAGTGTAGATGACACCGGGATGCTTTGTCCATTTTTATGTGGTAATAGGCATCCTTCAGGTCGATGGAGCACATCCATACTTCCTTTGCCAACAGCGGAAGAATTGATTGTAGTGTGACCATTCGGAACATGGACTTGTGAACATAATGGTTTAGTCGGCTGAGATCCAGAATGGGTCTCAGGTCCCCCGTGCTTTTCGGCACCAAAAAGAATCTTGAGTAGGTCCCTAATCCGACCTGGTCTGGGGGGACTAGCTGGATGACTCCTTTTTCTAGCAGCTGAGAGACCTCTGATGCTGCTTGGTCCCTTTGACCGGTTGGTGGGTCTGGGATCCTTTTGGGGGTAGGGGGAAAGGAATGAAATGGAATGGTGTAACCTCTGGCGATTATCCCTAAAACCCATCTGTCCTGGGTTATTCTTGCCCAGGCTTCCGGACAATGGGAAATCTGACCCGACTGGCTCCGGAGAAGCGCAGCCGGGCACACCCTCAAGAGTGAGAGTATGGGGAACCGCAGAAAGAATCCCGGTCCCCTGAGTTGCGGGGGTCCCCTCTGCCTCTGGGGCAGCGTCTTCCAGAGTATGGCCCCCCCTCTGCCTCGAGGGGGGGGTCCTCACTTTGTGCATCAGGAAACGACCTCTGTGATTTTATAAACCCCCCCCCCGCTGAGCCTTGGGATAAGGTCTTGACGGTAGGGAAAAACAGACTCCCACGGCAGACAAGGTCTTACCCTCTTGTTCGCACCTGGTGAGTGTGTCTTATACTTTGGTCCCAAACAAGGAGGAACCGTCATAAGGGGCATCAGTAAAGGAAGACTTAAATGCCTCTGCAAAGTGACACAGGCGTAGCCAGGCCTGCCTCCTGAGGGCCACTCCTGAACTGGCCGCCCTACTCGCTCCCTCGGCCGCGTATGAGATTAGTCGCATGAACGAGTTCGCAATAGAATTAAGGGTGGAAAGCTGAGCGTTGACTGTTTGAGCCACCGTCTCAGGAACATTACCCCTGAGAGTATCTCCTACCTCCTTAAGGAGATCTCTTTGGAGCCGCATGAAATGAGTCAAGTAATTCAGCGACCACAGGGTAAAGGTCGCTGAAGAAAGGGTACGCTTCCCATAGCGGTCCATCATCCTGGACTCCTTGTTCGGGGGATGAACCGTAGAGGAAGATTCCGCAACTTCCTTCTGTGTGGCGGCCGCCACCACCATAGCATCTACTGGAGTTCCTTTTGTCAGAAATTCCTTCCCTTTGGGGGCAGACAAGAATTTGTTCTGCCGTCGAGGGACAGGCTCCACTGAGTCAGGGGTCTCCCACACCCTTCGACAAAGTAAGTCTAGGAGCTCATCGAAGGGTGGAGATACCCAGGAGGCAGAAGGCTGGGTGCCAAAGGCCTTAAGGAATACTGACTCCTCCTCGGAGGGGTTTTTGGAAAGCCAGTCTCCTCTGTTTCAAAATCTCCAGTATTTCGGAGAAGGAAACATCCTCAGAGGAAGACTTGGGGGACCCCTCCGACTCCTCGAGGTCAGTATCTGAAGTGAGGGACTCATCTTGGGTGTCTATATGCTTCCTCTTACAAGATTTCTTTCTGGGGAGTTCCTCAGGCACAGAGTCTGAGGGTTCCTCAGAAAGAAGGGGACCGCTCATGGGGGTGTCCTTAGGCCTTTGTGCCCTGCTGTCCAATGATAGAGGAGTGTCAGAAGCACTCGCCAGTGCAGTAGGGGATGGGAGAACCGATCCGAGGGAGGTAGCTGAACCAGCCAGCGCGCTCCGCATTGCCTCGAAGGCGGGGACCCTGAGTCTGAGGACCGACCGCCCTCTAGGGCCATGACCAGGGCCGGAGTCCCCCCTGCCGATGCGCCCAAAGGAAGGCTCGGCACCAACCTGTGCTCCGAGTCATCCCCCTCAGTGCCGACAGAAGAGACTCGAGTCCCAGACCCTGTGGACGGAGCCAACAGGGTTGGAGCCGAAGTCGGTACCGAAAATCCCAGTTGGGGTACTGGAGCCGACACAGGAACATCCCTCGGAGCGGAGCTCACCGGCTCCAAAGACAACGATGCGCTTGGAGGAGGAATAGCAGGTACTACTAACAGGGCTGGTTCCAGAACCGACTGGGTCAGAGCCAAGAAGAGTTTAGCCAACACTGGCGATTCCAGTAGCCGCTGCACCACCTTATCCACGTCCAGATCTGAAAGCCTGGAGGATTTGGAGGAAACCGATGGAGAAGCAGACCTCTTATCTGGAAAGACTTGTCTTAAACTTGGAGACCGGCTCCGAATTGGTTCCAAAATTATCGGAGCGGTCGAAGGTTCAGTCAAAACAGTGACTTCCTGTGGCTCCGAGATCAGTGGTGCCGAGGAAGCAGATTCCACAACCAAAATCTTAGAGGGCGGTTCTGAGACCAAAGATGGAGCCGGCGATCTCTTTTTGGACTTAGAAGCTTTAGACTTCGACTCGGAACTAGGAGTCGAAGCTAACTTTTCCTCGAAGGATGGTTTTAATAGACCCTTTAGTATCAACTTATTTTTCCTTTCTTGGAGCACCCGAGGACTAAAGGAGTGACAAAAACTGCAAGACTCCTGAAGGTGGATGGCTCCAAGACAATAAACACAGACGGAATGTCCGTCTGTAATAGACATTTTATAAGCACATTTCGAACACTTTTTAAAGCTGGAAGGCTTATGTTCTTTTTGCTCTTTAGACATGACAGAACTAAGCACAGAACTTCAACTTTTTCGTAACCGAGAAGAAAAGGCGGGAAGCGAGCGCCTACTATAACAGACAGTCACTGACTAGACACAACGATAAGAGACCTCTAATTAAAATGGTCTCCACACAAGAGAACAGCAACAATGTCCGACAAACAAACACAAGGGAGGACTAGGTCCTCTAACTCAAACGGGCCTAGCCCGAGGAAAGGGATACCACAAAAATGCACAAGCACACACAAGAGAACCAGAAATGCCAGCAATCGCTCTCACACAAAATCTAATTAAACATCAAACAATATCAGATGATTTCTCAAGAAATTTCCCAAGAAAAATAGTTTTCAAAAGGTACTTAGCCAAGCCAAGTTGAGACCACGTCCGAGCTCTACAAGCGGCAAACGAGATCTGGGGATGTGGAGCATGGTATTGTGGGATACCATCTTAGCCAGCCAATCAAAGACTTTCGAGCTAGTATATAGGCCGAGTCAGAGCTGACTGTCGGCTCTGAACCCACAGGTGAAGAATAATGGCGAGATAGGACTACATAACATCATAAATTTAGCTTTATGGTACTAGAGATTCTGCATAGTACTAAGAGAGGAGGTGACATAAATAATAGAACAGAATCTAGTGAACAAAAATGGATTTTGCGCTTTCAAGCTGATAAACCTCCTGGTTTAAACAACAGTTTCCCTGAAACCCTTCCTTAAAGCATGGCTATTAAAGCATTGATCTCTCTTTTAATATTTTATCAAATATGTTTCAATAGTCCATCTTTTATTATTTTTTACTATTGTATTTATTACCAGTTTTAAGTACATATTGTTCATTTAGTCTGTTTTATTCAATTTTTTAATGATCTATATATTCTACAGATGTATTTTATCACATGGCTTTTAGCTATGATGCACATTTTATCTGATTTTTTTATTGGATGTTTTAGTGTTTAAAAATGTAACTGCTTGTCTATCTTTGTTGGTCTGATGAAGCAGATGTTATTCCGAGAAAGCGCTTACTTACTACAATAAAGGACATATTGATTTTCACTGCTGTGTGGAACCAGATTATTTTTCTTTTTCTTTTACACACACACACACACTTAAGCCTAGGGCCAATTTAGAGTGTCCAATCCACCTACAGCATGTCTTTGGGATGTGGGAGGAAACCAGAGCACACAGAGGAAACCCACACAGCAACAGGGAGAGTTAACTAAACTTCAACAAATACTGAAAGAAAAAATAGCCAATGGAACATCAACTTCCCAGACTTATCAGGAGATAAAAGAGTTGCATACTCTGCTCAAAGATGTACCTCTTATGAAATTCCCATAAGGAAAAAAAAATGTAGAATGAAGGAAAGTAAATTCATAGCAAAGAGACTGTTCCAAGAAATGGAAATGTCAGACCAAACAGAGGACATCACAGATGATCTGTCTGATGAGGAAGAAATATGAAGGATTTACCACTTTCTCCACTGTAGAAGCAATAAGCAGAACCAGGGACACTAAAATATGTGTCTGTTTTTTTCCTGTTCCCCCTTGGACAACTGCAAAGCATAAATCCAGAGGAACAAAGCTTCTTTATCTCTGCTGTTCCCTCCCATCCCCTGCTTAAATTCCACATACGCAATAGTTGTGAAAAACATGTTGTGGTCAAGTGACGAAGAAGAGGTGATAACCCCCAGAAGGGGTGATATGATAAGGGCAAGGTAACACATTTTATTCAGCTTCATCATATATAAAAATCTATTTATTTATTAAAATACCAATAGAGAGAGTGTAGCAAGAGGTCACACCATTGTCATCAGGGACTTGGTGGTGGTGCTGTTGGTGGGGTTAGAATTTAGGCAAGGCTCTTTGAAGGCTGGCATCAAAAAACTGCTTTGATTATTGAGAAATGGGCTGTTATCACGAACCCCTAAGGTTAGTTGATAACCTTTTCACCCATCCATTACACTCTTAAAAATAGTTTTACTGATGTTCAGCCAGCCTAAAGAAACTTATAAAACCACTATGCACAAGTTAGCAAGTGGATTAGATTTCCAGATTCACAGGGTTTTAGACCCCAAACAGAGGGCTACAAAGCCAAAGGAGGTGGAGTTTCAATATTTATCAAAGACATAAACACCGCTGGGCTGTTCACACAGTATGATGAACAGGAGACACTCCAGGTGCAGTTAACTATTGATAAAACACCTATTCAAATCATAGCTAGCTACAGACCCCCAAACATGGCTCAGGAGGCCCACTCCACCTATCTGGATTTATTTGAATCCATCAAGATTCAACCCTCTACCCTGACATTGGGTGACTTTAACTACCCAAACATAGAGTGGAAGACCTTTTCTAGTTCAAACACGAATGCCCAGAGATTTCTCGAATTCATCAATATCAATACATTGGATCAACTGGTTGACACCCCCAGAAGAGGTGAAAATATCCTGGACATGGTACTAACCAACATGAGCAGCCACTGTAGCACCTCTACAGTGTCATCCTCCTTGGCAAGATCCAACCATAAAGCAATCACTTTCGAAGTCACCATCTCCCCTGACCCCACCTTTCCCAGGGTCGAACAAAAACACCTTTACCAAAACTGACTACAACCTCCTGTGAGCAGGTATAAGCAGCTTCACAGCCACCATCCCTTTAGTTGAATCAAGCACTAATGTCCAAGCCTACACCAAAAATCTATATGAGCACCTATACAGCTGCATGGACTCAGCAATACCTGACGGGACCAAATCATCTTCCTCAAGGACGAGTAAACCTGTCTGGTGGACAGCAGCAATAAACATACTCTATAATAAAAGGAAAAAATTGCTGTCCAGGACAAAGAAGGAGCAGGTGCCAGGTTGGAAGCAATCTCTCCTTTGTCTGAACAAGCAAATAAGGTTACTGATGAAATCCTCTAAGGCTACCTTCAAGGCCAAATTGGCCACATCCACTACGGACAATCACAAGGCCTTCTTCACATAAGTCTGCAATCTCAAAGGTAACTCCCAAATCTGCTCTAAATTGGTGGTCAAGAATACCACATGCACAAACGCCATAGATACAGCCAACCTGTTGGCAGACAAGTTTAGTGAAAACTTCACCCCCTTGTCTCCCCATCAGTAAACCAGGACATCCCCTGCACCTGTCCCCCTCCCCTCATCACCAGGGGCAGATTATTAATGCTCTCTCAAAGGCAAAAAATACAGCCTCCATGGGACCCGACAACATCCCTGGCTGTGTCCTACATGAACTGAGGCAAGAGTTCTCAGCACCTCTAGGCACCCTATTCAATCAAAGCCTGTGCACCGGCTTCATCCCAGCAGAATGGAGGACAGCCACTGTCATCCCTGGACCCAGGCAATCATAGGCCAATCAGCCTAACTAGCCTGATCTGCAAGGCCACAGAACGCATTATCAAGGATCTTATAAACAAGGACATTGGCAACCTCCAAACACTTGATCCCACACAGTTTGGTTTTGTCAAGGGATATTATGCCTGTTAAACTTGGTCACCTTCTTTGAAACGGTCACCAAAGCCATGGAAGAGGGCAAGACAGTGCACACTGCCTACCTTGACCTAGCCAAAGCCTTCAACACTATTCCTCACTTGGGCATAGTAGATAAACTCTCCTAGCTAGACATCAACTCATATGTTACCAGATGGATAGCTAACTGGCTCACTGATAGAACCCACTCAGTCAAAATAGGGGAAGCCACCTCTACTAGTAGACCATTAACAAGTGGTGTACCCCAAGGATTAGTCTTGGGGCCTCTACTGTTTGGGATATACTTTTCTGAGGTGCAAGCCAAAACCAGTGGTCTTTGGCTGACCAAGTTTGCAGGTGACTGCAAGCTAGGCACTGTCATAAATTCCCCTAGTGATGTGAACATCCTCCAACAGGGCCTTAACCAAACTAATGACTGGTGCCAGAAGCATGGCCTCAAACTGAATGCCAAGAAATGCATTATTATTCCCTTTGGGGAAAATGCTGTCCCCACTAATTATCACACTAATAACAACTTACTAAGCACACAATCAGTCGTGAGGGACTTGGGCACCCAGGTTGATAGCAACCTGATTTTTGACCACCATGTTGCCTCCATTGTACGGAAGGCTTTCTACATGGCCCACCTCATAAGTAAGGGTATTTCATCCAGGAACAAGGAGGTCATAACATCCCTGTACTCCTCCCTTATCAGACCCATTATTGAGTACAATGCCCCCTTCGGCATGTACCTTGCAAAGCACATGCAGCAGCTGGAGAGACCACAGAGGCTCCTCACCAGGAATATCCAGGGTCTCAAACACCTATCCTACACAGGTAGGCTAAAAGCACCGTCAGTTTACTCAGCTCATACAGACTGCTTAGAGGTGACCTGTGTCTGGCATACAAGGCCATCTCCGATTCAGCCTTGATGGAGATGCTGCATATCCATAAGTAAAACTCCACTTGCACAACCCGCACGCAAGGTCTCAACCTGGTCTGTGCCATTAAAAGAACTTGTTGGTGGGATATATTTGTGTCCCAACAACTCCCCCATCTGTGGAATAGACTTCCTCTCCATGTCAAGCACAGTACCTCACTAGCCCTCTTTAAGAGGTACCTGGAATGAGAAACAGAAAACATACCCCATGGATCCCACCTGTGTTCCTGGTGGACAGGGAAAACAGGTGCTGACTTTGTGGGAACAATGGATAGGCTTATAAGGGCCTCTGGGCCAATAGCCTAGTATCATCCTATGAACCTATAAAATCCTTGGCTACCACTCAAAAAGATCTGAGTCATAAGCCCCATAAAAGCAGGTAATAAAGGGTCACCATTATTACTATCAATTATTTTCTAACTTTTTGAGAATTATTAATATAGTCTGCAAAACTTGGCCACGTTTGACCATTAGAACCTATTCATGTGGGTCATTAGCAGTAAAAGATTGCTGTTTTAGTAACCAGGGCTCTGTGCATGAGTTACAGGAACTGGACCCAACACAGGAGATCCCCAATCAAAAAAAGATCTGGCACCTTCCCATATGATTTCAACCTCTGGGGACGCAGAAGATCCAAGTTCCATAAAAGTGAGCTCCTCTGTTTATTTTGCCATGTTCCAGTTCCTAAAACCTATTTAACAACTTCTGTATTAATTACTGTGTTTCAGTCCTGTAGAACATATAGTCAGCTGCCAGGGAGGTAGGTTTTAGGGATTTAATATAGTCTGTGGGGACAGGATCAAATTTGAAGGGGGGGATATTTACCTGAGTGGGTGAGATTATAGTAGAAGAGGTGGGAGATAGATTATTAGCTAGGGACTGGACTGTTTCAGTGAAGAAAGTGTTAAAGGTCTTAGCAACACATTTAGGAGGTAGTTGTAGGGTAGCGGAGGGGGTGGGGGTTGAGGATTTACCTGCGTGGAGCAGTTTATTCAGACCTGACCAGAATTTCTGAGGCTGATTTTGGTGCTTTTGCTGTAAACTGAAATAGTAGTTTTGCTTGTCTAACACAGTAAACCTTTTTGCTTCATTTCTCAATTGTTTGAATGGAATGTGGACTTGTGGGGATTTGGTGGCTCTCCAGGAGGTCCATGCTGTGTTTCTAGCAGTAAGTTTTTGTCTAGTAGTATTGATTAGCCATGGAGCAATTATGTTTTTGGTTCTGATTGTACGTGTGGGAGCATGCCTGTCTAAGATGGCCAGGAATCTAGTATTGAATTCAGAGACAGCTTCATCAAGGGGAAGTATTTTAAGATTGGCCCATTTGCATGAGCTAAGATTGGCCTGGAAACTAGTTAGGTTAAATTCTTTGTATACCTAAGGGTTTTAAAGGTGGTTTGGTGAGACATGTCATCCTTTTTCCTGATTATATAGGTTAGGAGGTGGTCGCTCATGTCTTCATGTAGGGTGCCTGATTTGTATAACTGAGGTTTGTTATTTATTAAGATCCAATCTAGGATGCTTACCTTTTTGTTGGGCTTGTTGATTCTGGTGCGGGTAGTAATAATCTGGGAGAAACCATGTAAGTTAATATGGGTGGTGGGGAAGTTTGTTGAACAAGTTGTCCAGTCGATGTTGAGGTCCCCGAGAATGATTGTTTCTTGGGGTGGGTAGTGGATAACCATTGGAGGGTGCTTTCTAAGGTGTCTATGTTGCTGCCTGGGTGAATATAGCTACATACTATGTTTATAGGTTTGTGTTTGTTAACTTGGACTTTTGAGATGATTGTTTCGGAGTTGGTAGTTGTTAGGTCTTTTAAGGTGCTAATTGTGGATACTTCGAGAGTGGATTTATATAGGATGGCTACTCTGCCTCCTTTTCTACCTTTACGGTCAAGTCTTATTATACTGTAGTTGAGGGGTAATATTTCATTTCAGGGATAATGGGTTTGAACCAGGTTTCTGTAAGGCAGAATAGATCAGGGGAGTGCATGTCCAGTAGGGCATGAAGATAGTGGATTTTCTTATTTATACTTCTGATATTTAGGTGACAGACTAGAAATGATTTGGGGGCGTCATATGAGCCTTCTTAGGTTGGTAGGAGTACTATTTATTATGGGGTTAGCGGTAGCCGGTGAGTTTGGGCCTGGGTTAGGGTGAATGTCGCCGTCGGCTATGAGGTTAGCTAATATACTCCTTATGAGTTTGGTGAACTTTAGTAGGAGTTGTACTAGTTCTTAGTCCTTGGGTTTAAGTATGTAGGTTGCATAGGATGGAGAGGTTTTGGAGTACTGCAATTAGTGAAGAGGTGGGGTAGTATTGGTGGAGGGGTGTGTGTTTGGATGCTAGTGGTTGTAATTGATGTAGGATACTGAGAGTTAGGTAGGTAGTGGAATTCATAGGTGGTGAAAAGATAAAGTATTACAAGTGGAGGTATGAGGCAGTAATACGGTCTTGGTTTTGGAGGTAAGGTGGGAGTCAGTGGATACATTGTGGCTAGGGTAGTAGATGGGTTAGAGAGTATGGGTGGGGTGATAGAGGAGAGTGAATTTTGGTGAGTTGGGAGTGGGGGGGTTGTGTGTACAGAAAGGATGGGTTGTGATAGGATGACTGTGATTAGTGGGAATGTCTGACTAAGTAGGGGGTGTGGTTACGATAGTATAAGTGTAGGAGTACTGGGGGTGGGTGGTAACTGGGGGCAGGGTAGGGGAGAGGAGTGAGCCCGCAGGGCGGAGTGGGTAGAGCCAGAGAAGGACTAAATTCAGGGAAAACATTCAGTGGAGTGCTGACTGTTAAGGTAAGTTTAAAGGGAGATAGTAAACTGTGCAGTTGAGAAATATATGGTAGAAAGTGGGGTAAATTGGGTCTACCAGATAGATAAATATAGTAAGAAGTGGATGTCTGAGAGTTAAATTATAAGAATGGAGAATAGTTATGCAGGGAGAATAGACGTGGTAAGAGGGTGCCACCTAGTGGGCAAAGATTGTAATGCAACCAAGGCTACTCGCAGGGCTAGCAGCTCTAGTGTGTTAAGGTAGGGTGACATAGGAGTAGTATGAGGAGGCTATAAGAGTGGAAGCTATGGTGGTTGGGAGGAGAGAAAGGTTTGCCTGCTGGCTGTCCTGGCTAGAGAGTTTACAATATACACCTGGGGTGATATAACAAGTGTATCATTTACAAGCAGTGGGTATAAAACATACTTTCTTGTATCCTTGAGAGGAATGCTGCCCAGAGAGGTTTGGCTATGTTCCTTAGCTTGGGGAAGAGGCAGCAATCCTAGACAGGGCAATAAACCCAAGACCTAGTACAGGTCAGGCAGGTTGGAGTGCTGTTGAGTGCACTTGTAATTGGACTCACTGCACTCAAACTTGCAAACTCCTCTGCGTCTCCTCATGTGAACACACAACTGTTCAATGGCTTTAAATGTTTTTTCACAAATTTGACAGTAGTGCGGCCTTCTCCTTGCTTGGTGTTTGCTGGCAACATGTCGAAGCAATGGTTCTCTTTCTGCAAATCGCTGATCACAAAACTCACAGCTGAATGGACGTTCCCCCATGTGAGTTAGATTATGCTTGTCCAGACTTGCTCCCAACGGTACTGAATTACTCGGCGTTCATATAATGGGGTGCCACGATTCCCAAGTGTCACCCTTCATTTCTGACTTTTTCTCAGCGTTTTTTAATTTTTTTATTTTCCCTTTCTGTGATGACGGCAGCTCTGTCGGGGCTACCAGCCTGTCGGAATTAATGGCTGATTATTTGGCGTTTACTTTTAATCTACAGTTTATTTTTTATTGGCAGGTTTTTTTACTTTGTACTTTTATCTCTTACACCACCACTCATGGCTTATTCTGTCCTGGTTTTCTTCAGTTATTCTTGGGCAAGTATCCTCAATCCCTAACAGTTTTGGATAAGCAGCACTGGAGTTTGTTCTAGTACAGGTGACCTTTGAAACACTTAACAGGATAGTAAGAAAATATCAAATTCCAGACAAATGGAAAGAAGCCATTTTAGCAGTGCTCACCAAGAAAAGGAAGGATCCTTTGAACCCAGTGGTGTACAGACTTATCTTTATACTCAACCATAGCTCTAAAATCTTCATTTTTTTTTCATCTATTTAGTAGCATTTCTTTATGCTACACAACACTGACAGTAGTTATAAACTCTGCAAATGAAAGCATAATCTCATTTTTCTCAATTTTTTGTATTTTCCTGGCCATTAACTGGCTCCTGAGAAGTGGGAATTGAGACTTGGGTAAAACCTGGCAATTGGGGCATTAAACATTAAAAGTTTAGTTAATGTGAATTTTATCAGACCACAATGCTTGCAGGAAACACCATTTTCTCCACAAAAGATACCAGAACTTTGCAATCATAAACCATTTATCTACTTTGATTAAGAATTTACACATCCAATAAATGGATACCTTCCTTTTTCTAAATCATTTCAATTCTGTATGGAGTGATAAATGATCTATGTAAAATTTCCAAGAGTATAATCTCCAAAATAACAATCATGTATGTTTGAGGATATTAAAATAATTTTATATGTTGTAATTAAAAGTTGAGCTACTTGTTTGGAGAACATAATCATAACAGCTAGCTATGATTTGTAAATTTATGGTTCTTAATTATTTTATATATTTTGGATAAAATCTCTATATCTCACCATTTTTATCAAGCTTGTTTAGAAAATTAAGATTGAGAAGAAATTAGTTTGTAATTATATCGGACATTAAATGCTTTATGGAACAATGTGAAACACAATGGTTTTACGTTCAGGCATTTATATATACAATTTCTAAATGTTTTTATATGCATCGTACGTATGTGAATATGTTGGATAATAAGAAGTTATGTACTCACCATAACATTCCATGTGAGTTGTTCATCTCGCCTTCATTCTTAACTGATTGGTTTGGAGCCGACCCATCGGCTCTGGTACGGCCATATGCAAAGCTCGAGGTCTTCCAGTAGCACAAGGCCAAGCCCCTATCCCATGATGCACTGCGAATTACCTCCGATCTTGTTTGCTGCGTGTACTATAACCATATAAATGAGCTATCCTCCTATGGAAAGGAAGAAGAATTGAGCAGCCAGGATGAGACCAACATCTAGGTCAACTATCAGCCAGGAGGGCGAAGGAGGGAGGGACGTAAGAATGAGGGCGAGATGAACAACTCACATGGAACGTTATGGTGAGTACATAACTTCTTAATGTGAAGTTGTTCAATCTCGCCGTTCATTCTTAACTGATGGGTAGCATCCCTAGCAACATCAATCTCGGGTGGCTCATGGGAGTACATTCCTCAGGACCGTAGACCCAAAAGAAGCCCTGTCCCTGGAGGCCTTATCAACTTCGCAATGTGTGATAAAGGTAGGAGGTTTAGACCAAGTGGCTGCTGCACAAATGTTATCAAGGGGCAATTTGGCTTGGAACACAGAGGATGTAGAAACTGCTCTGGTTGAGTGAGCTTTAATCTTGTGTTGCAAAGGCATATTAGCAGCTGAGTAGACAAATGTGATACAACCAGATAACCATTTAGACAGAGTTGTTTTAGCTGCTGGTCTACCTTTTCTGGATTCTGAGAATGAAACAAAGAGCTGGTCTGACTGCCTGATACCTTTTGTTCTATCCAAATAAAATCTGAGCTGTCTGTGAACATCAAGTTTGTGCAGTATATACTCCAACTTGTGGAATGATTAGGGAAGAAAACTGGTAACTCAATGACTTGGTTAATATTAGTTTCTGAACAGACTTTGGGCAAAAAAGAGGGATTTGTCCTAAGAGATACTCTGTCAGCATGAAAGATCAAATAAGGAGGGCTGCTAGATAAAGCTTGAAGTTCTGACACTCTGTGGGCAGAAGTAATAGCAACCAGAAAAATGGTTTTCCACGACAAATATTTGAGGTTACAAGATGATGTTGGTTCAAAAGGGGGAAGGATTATATGTGACAGCATAAAATTTAGATTCCATGGAGAATAGGGAGTTTTTACAGGTGGTCTCATATAAAATGCCCCCTTGAGAAAGGCCGTGGATAACTTGCGGGACATGATATTAAACCCGTCAATCCCAAGATGAAAGTTCGATATAGCAGCCAACTGGAACCGAACTGTCATGGTTGCTGCTCCTTTGTTAAAAATCATAGTCAAGAATTCTAGTATGGATGTCAAGGGGGCATAGTAAGGATCAATGTTCTGCTTAGAGGCCCATATGGAAAATCTCTTCCACTTACTAAGATATAATCTTCTAGTGGACGGCTTATGAGAAGACAAAAGGATCTGTTTTGTCTCATTGGAAAAGTTATGAAGCCTGGCTATGAGAGGAACTGGAGCAGCCAAGCTGTCAGCTGCAGTGACTACAAAGAAGGCTGAAGGTCCCCTGATGGATGTTGTGTCAGAAGGTCCGGAACTGGGTCCAGAATCCAGGGATCCTCCAAGAGATGATGTTGAAGGAATGGGAACACAATCTGCCGAGGCCAATGAGGGGCTATAAGAATGATGGTCCTCCCAGGGATTTTGCTTTCTGTAGAACTCTGGGTATCAATGGGATTGGTGGAAACACATACAGGACACCCGGGAGCCAATTGTGTACGAGTGCGTCTCTCGAGGCTTCTCCTGGAGGATGAATCAGGGCAAAGTAGCTTCTGCATTTCGTGTTGATGTGGCTGGCAAAAAGGTCGCAGCAAGGCTGGCCCCATTTGAGGAAAATCCTGTCCGCAATCTCTTTCTTGAGGGACCACTCATGCGGCAACAAGGTTAGTCTGCTCAGTTTGTCTGCTATCATGCTGGATCTCCCTGGGATATGCGTTGCCAACAGAAAGCACTGGGAGGAAACAGCTCACTGCCAAACTCTGAGGGCTTCTCGGCAAAGAGGATATGACTTAGTTCCCCCCCTGCTTGTTCAAGTACCAGACTACTGACATATTGTCTGTCTGAATTGCAATCGTTTCTAGGGGAAGAGAGTCCTGGAAGTACTGCAATGCCAAAAGTACTGCTCTCATCTCCAGAACATTGATATGCAAATGTGACTCTTGATCTGTCCATGTGCCTTGGGCAGTCTTTCCCTGAAAATGCCCCCCCACCCTATCAGGGAAGCGTCCATGGTCACAGTGGCTACTGGAGGGGGTAGAACAAAGGGGCGTCCTATGGTGATGTGAAGACACGTCAACCACCACTGGAGATCTTTCTTGCAAGAGCTCGTAATCAAAATCGTATGGTCCATGGGAAGTTCCTAGTAAGACCATTGAGTGAACAACAACCACTGAAGAATATGCATATGCATTCTTGCTAACGGTATGGCTAGGATTGCTGCAGCCATCAAACCCAATACTTTCAGAACTTCTGAAGCTTGTGCTCTGTCTTTCGATACCAATGTGCTGACATGCTGATGAAGAAGGAAGACTCTTTCGATTGGTAATCTTAGAGTGGTGGTTGAAGTGTCTAGCTCTGCCCCGATAAAAACGATATGCTGCGATGGCGACAATGCAGACTTTTCTGAGTTGACTGTAATGCCTGACTGCAGAGTGACAGAGTGTACTCCCTTGCCTGGATCAGTTGATGCCTGGTGGTGGTGGTAAGGAGCCAATCGTCTAGGTATGGAAATACCTGGAATCCTAGACACCTCAGGTGAGCCGTGACTACTGCCATGCATTTGGTGAACACTCTGGGGGCTGTAGTGAGACCAAAGGGCAGGGCTCGAAACTGATAATGATTGGCTCCCAGTCGGAAACGCAGGTGATCTCTGGATGGCCTGGCCATTTTTATGTGGTAGTACGCATCCTTGAGATCTATAGAGCACATCAGATTGTCTTTCCCTAAGAAGGAAAGTATAGACTGGAGCGTGACCATCTGGAACTTCTCTTTCTTCACAAACTGGTTGAGTCTGCTGAGGTCCAAAATGGGACTCCAGTCCCCTGTTTTCTTTGGAACCAAAAAGAACCTTGAGTAAGTTCCGGATCCTGTTTGGTCTGCTGGGACTGGCTAGATGACTCTTTTTTAGCAACTTGTGGACCTCTATAGTTGCTTGTTCCCTGTAATTAGGTGGAACATCCGGGATTCTCCTTAGAGACAGGGGGGTGTGGCGAATGGTATGAAACACCCTCTGGATACTTTGTACCCAGCTGTCTTTTATTTCTTGCCAGGTGTCTGGATACAAAGATAAGCGACCCCCAACTGCCTCCAGAGCAGGACAGTCGGGCCTCCTTTCAGAAGTGCTGGTATGATTGACCAGAGAAGTGATTTCTGTCACCCTGATGTTGTGGACCCCCTCTGCCGCGAGGGCGGCGTCTTCCACTATAACCCCTCCTCTGCCCCTGGAGGGGGGGGGGGTTCACGTGTGTCCTGAAAGGCTCCTTGGACTTTCCGGAACCACATTTTTCCTCCCCTTTGGCCTTTGGGATAAGGCTGGGTAGGGGTGGAAAAACAGACTCCGACTGCAGAGTCTTTCCCTCCTGTTCACAACTGGTCAGAGTTTCCTTCACTTTAGGCCCAAAAAGGGATGAGCCATCAAAAGGGGGTGTTTACGAAGGATGACTTAAAGGGCTCCGCAAAGTAACACAAGCGCATCCAGGAATGTCTTCTGAGAGCGATTCCTGTACCCTCTGCCCTACTTGTTCCATCAGCTGCATAGGATATGAGATGCATGGATGAGTTGACAATAGAATTTAGGGTAGCAAGCTGGGCAGCAACTTTGTCAGAGGCCCCTGCAGCTACTGTACCCTGAAGAGTATCTCCCAACTCCTTAAGGAGATCTCTTTGCAACCTAGCGGAATGGGTTAAGTAGTTCAATGAGTGGAGAGCAAAATTCGCAGAACTAAACATGCGTTTCCCATATCTATCCATGATCCTAGACTCTCTATTAGGAGGATGAATAGATGAGGAAATCTCAGACATTTCCTTTTTGGTGGCCGCCACCACCACCATGGCATCAACAGGGACTCCTTTGGATAAGAAGGTTTTATCTGGTGGAGCTGATATAAACTTGTTAGGCCTCCTAGGAACAGGCTCCATGGACTCTGGTGACTCCCACGCCCTCCAAGAGACCAACTGCATGAGCTCAGCGAAGAGCGGAGACACCCAAGAGGTGGAGGGTTGAGACCCGAAAGCTTTCTGGAGAACTGACTCATCCTTAGTAGGCCTTTTGGACTGCCAATCACCCCTCTGCTTAAGGATATCAAGTATCTCAGTGAAGGAGATATCCTCAGAGGGGGACCTTTCTGACTCATCCAAGTCAGTGTCAGATGGTAAAGACTCCTGTGGGGAGTCCGAGTGTCTCCTCTTGCATAATCTCTTCCTGGGAACCTCCTCAGTTGGAGCCTCTTGGGAGGTCTCAGAAGAGCAGGGAGCACCTTGTGGGGCTACCGGAGGCTCTGGGTCTCTACGCCTAGCCTGGACAATGGAAGCAGAAGCAGACACAGGCGCTTTAGGGGATGAGGAAGCAAGGCCTGAAGTCGAGGATGCCTTGGGGGACAAAGCTCTCCTCATGGCCTCAAAGGCACACAGCTCTGATGGGAAGGAACTGATGGATCCGAAGGAACCACCAAACCCTCCCACACAGAGGCTGTGGGCTCCGAGCCAGAGGTAGGAGCCGAGCTCATCTGAGCCGAAGCCCTGAGAGGAAGAGTCGGTACTGACAACTCAGTCCGATTATCCTCCCCAGATCCGACTGGAGAGTGTTGACTCCTAGAGTCCTCGATTGGTGCCGAGGATGTCAGTGGATGGAGCTGAGGACACTGGAGCAGGTCTCGGCTCCAAAGACTGCACAATCAACAGGTCTGCCTCCTCTGGCTCAGAAGGTCTGGTACGGCTTGGAGGAGGAGTAGTCAAAGCAGGAGTAGTGGTCTTCGGCTCTGGAGCCACTTGGGTTGGAGCGACAACAATTTAGAAAGGCCTGATGCCTGTAAAAGCTTCTGCACCAATCGATCCATATCCAAATCTGACAGGCTGACAGATGACCTAGAAGAATGCACCGATGATGCTGAATGAAGCAATGGAGATTGAGGCACTTCGGATACTGGCTCCAAGGCTGAGGGCCGGCTCTGAAAAGAAAAGACAGTCGGCTCTGAGCTCTGTGGAGTCGATGTCTCAGAATCCTCCAATTTATTTGATTTCTTAGACTGCTTAGAGTCCTTAGATTCCAGAGAAGATCTAGAGGATTTGGAAGACTTGCTGGCCACATCCTGGTCACTCAACGGCTCTTGAAAAGGATGCTTTAACAAGCCCTGGTCCATCAACTTCCTTTTCCTGTCTAGCAACACTCTCGAAGAAAAGGAATGACATATGGCACAAGACTCCTGTAAGTGGACAGCTCCTAAACAATAAACACATGTTACATGTCCATCCGTAACAGACATTTTTTGGTTGCAGTCTGGACACTTTTCAAAACCAGACTTTGGGTGTTTGCTTTTATCATTCGCCATTATGCTGCTATAAAAATATGCAGAGCAAATAATCAGCAATTTCCTAGGCTCTAACAACACACACACACACACACACACACACACACACACACACACACACACACAAAAGAGCCTAAGAAAAAGGTATCACAAATTTAATAAGCTACTAGGCTCTGAACTCACACACACAGAAACGAGCCTGATAAAGAATTTGAATAACCAGAAAAAACAGTAAAAACTACTAGAATATTCAAACACACTCTCTACTAAACTAAGGCCAATATACAGGAGGCCAACAATAGAAAAAGGCTATATATATATATATATATATATATATATATATATATATATATACATACACTAGAAACTACTTAGACACCGTAAGGAAAACTAGGCCAAAACACACAAGGCCAGTATATTAATATTAATAATCACACACAGGAAGGGGAGCTTTAGGAAGCTTTAAAAGCTATCTAACTTATCTAAGAAAGTTTTGCAAAAACTTATTTAAGTAACTGCTAAACATAAAAGTTTTTAAACAGTACTGGCCCGAGCTTTCACTGGAACCTCTGATCAGATGCAGCTGCAAACTAGATCTGGGGCAATTCACACTGTATCATGGGATAGAGGCTTGGCCTTGAGCTACTGGAAGACCTCGAGCTTTGCATATGGCCGTATCAGAGCCGATGGATCAGCTCCGAACTCATTAGTTAAGAATGAACAGTGAGATTGAATAACTTTACATTCAGTGTTTTTAAATACTTAAACAGCCACTCATTATCATTATTCAAGATTTGTGTATGTTGTATGGTGATATTTTTCTTTATTTTAACCAAATGGTTTCCTGCAGTAAATGGCTGAATAAACCATAAAGCTACTGTTTTTTTAATAATACTATTTTTAATAAGCTACAGTGTAAGTTTCTAGGTCAAGACATCCTATTCCACCATCTTTCCACTGTCTTACAGGATACCACAAAGCTATTCTAGGTTTGCTGAGATACCATAAGAACGTCTAACAAATGTTGCTAAATCATTTATATGTTCCTTCGTTTGCAGATGATGTGATAATATACTTGACTAACACAGAGCCTGATATTAGTAAACTTTTCAGAATACTGCAGCACCTACAAATTTTCTCTTGGTAAAACATTAATGAAGCTAAAACGAAAGTGACAGCAATGAACTATACCCCTATGTATGAACTGGTGCATCAGTACCTATACCTTTGTGGTTATGAAAAACTCAAATACTTTGGGTATATGGTTGAAAAAGATGCATCAAATGTAGCCAAAGAAAGGCAGGAGAATAAAAAGCAATAGAATCTAAGTAAAATAAGTGAAGGTAAACTTCTAAACTTGGATTAACAAAAAATATAACTCATTAAAATGTTCTTGGTCCATCTGGTGTTGTATGTAGGTCAATCTTACCTATACAGATCTGATGACATGATTTGACAAAGTCCAGACAAGGAACTGAAAGACTTCATCTGAGACAGAAAAAGTGCGAGTGTGATGTGGGAAAAAATTACACTGCCCTATATCCGAGATAAACTGGTAAAGCAAAACTATAGAGGGTACTTTGAGGCAACTCATTTGCATTTGTTATACATAAAGCAGGTGGAAATTTATATTCTCAAATAGAAAGAAATAGTAAGGAATAAAACAGAAACAAGGACTGGTAGTCTTATAATGTTTTTGGATGCAATAACAAAGAGTAGACTGATTTCTTTGTAGATTATTATCTAACTAAATGAGTCACCACAGAAATGTTTAGAAACTAATGAAAGAAATTAGGCACTGAAATGATTTCAAATGGAATACATCTGATTGCTAATGACAGAAGAAAGTTAGGAAAAGCAGGTACTAACTGGTACAAGTTGAAAAAGTACCCATGTTTGGGGGAAAAATGAATACTGAGCATGTGTTAGAATGGGGGGAGGGGGTTCAGATTACATTTACTCTCACAAGCAGGAACTTATTACCATATATGGACCAGTGATGAAATACACACAAAGAGAAAGAGCAAGAAGCAGTTGAGGCAATGTCCCAGAGTTATTAAAACATAAGTTAACTTAAAAAGAATTTTATGCAGAACATATAGAGTGTTACATACATAGTACCTGGGTTATTCAGATGGAAGTGTCTGCACAGATATTTCTTCATGCCAACTAAGCTGAGCACAATATTTCCAAATGCCCTCAGTACACAATAGAGATATGAAGGAAAAAGGAAAATAACTGGAAGCATATTCTTTTGGAGTTACCCCAGATTAGCTACAATCAACTGCATCACAACTGGGAAGGACCCATATTATCAAAAGAAAGACTAAGATCTTCAGGAGAAAAAAGGACATTACTCTGCTTGCAAATGTTAGTAGTCAAAAAAGGTATCACAACAAAATGGAGGTCAAAGGAAGAACCCAGCAAGGCAGACGAGGCAAGCATAGGCGAGAACTTCCAGTTTCTCAGCTTTTGTATGTATTATCTTATGTTTAGTTTCTTCACACATATCTTTAGGTGCCATAACTGAATCCTCTTTAATTCATACTCTTAAATACTTCATTTTATCATGTCCCCATACATATGGACATTGCTGAACCAATTCATGTGTAGATAAGTAACTTACAACTACAGCCTTTGTTTTTATCTTCATTAATTTTATACTCCGAAAAAATGGAACTTTATCAGAGTGTTCCACAACACTGAGATGTCCTATTCTGGTTTTATCAGGTACAAAATTATATCATCTGAAAATAAATCCAACTTTTCTTGAATACCATACCAATTATATCCTTGACTTTCTAAGTCCTTTTTTGCCAATGGTTCTAAATATAACACAAATTAACAAAGGAGAAAGAGGACACTTCTCCCTGGTTCCTTTGTTCAGACACAACTTATCAGAGAGCCTCACTCCCACTTTGATTTTTGCCTACGATCCCTCCTTAATATTGTATCAAGAAATGCAAATGCTTCCATTGACTTAATGAAACCCCAGCTTACTGTGTTGAATGCTTTGTCTGCATCAAGACCCACCAACAACAGTGGTATTTTCTTACATTCTGCTTCCGTCTGATCTTCATTGTTTTGTTACTGTTGTCAAATGTTTCCTTCCCCTCTACCAAACCACACTGATCCATATCTATCAATTTTGGCAACACCTTTGACATTCTATTAGACATTATATGCAAAAACAATCATGGTTTAAAACTGAAATGGGCCTATATGAAGCTGGATCGGATGGGCCTTCACCATCTTTAGATATTACGGCCACCATTGCTTTTTTCTAGGATGCTGGTGTATCCCTTCCTTTTAAAATACTGTTAAACAAAACCCTCCTGATTTTTAGTGCTCTGGAGCTATTATCAAAAAATCATTTGCTTAACAGCAATCTTTCTAAACTCATGCATATTATCCAGGTACTCCCTTATTTTCACTTTAGCACTCTGCAGTTGTGCCTCTTCTTGTTCACTGAGATTCCCCTTATTCTACAGTACTTTAACCTTTGTCAGTCCCTCTAAATAATTATTGCTACATCTTAACCATCACTCTTTCTTTTATTTCTACCCCATTTTTAAACTCTACTAATATTTTATCGTACTCACCAGCTATAACTTCTGGGGTACTTCCTACCTTACATAATAACTCATGAATAATTTCTACTACCCATTCCTTAAATTTCTCTCTTTTTAATAGGTAGGTAGGGAATGCCATTTTCTCAGCTTTACTTCATTACCCTACATTTTTATCTAAGTAATTATTAGCAAATGATCTGAAACAGTTACTGCATGTAGCAACGTCCTCAATTATATGCACATATTCCTATGAAATATAATTTCTGTCTAGTTAGGCCCAGTTACTGTACCTTGGGGAATAATATGCAAATACTCAGAGTTCCTAGTACTGAATTCACATCTTCCATACCATTATCATAAATATCTTCAGAAATCTACCTTATTTTGTTATATTTCCCCTCTTGCCCCCCAATACATCCTCACTGTTGCAAATCAAATTCTAGTCCCCAGCTATAAGTAATATTCCCTGCTGAAAGCTTATTATTTCTCCTAAAAGCTCCATAATAACAGTTTTAAGTGGAATATAAATACATGCTAATATAAACCTCATTCCTTTCCATTAGCCCCTGACTACTACCATTTTGCCATTGTTCTCTTTCTCCCTATTCTATCACTATTGGAGCTCCTCTAACAATTAATACAAGTACTCCCTTTTCCCACCAATATTCTGCCAAATATCCCTCTACTGAATATCCATCTTGAAACATTTTTATCAAATTTGCATGCTCAGTTCTTTCCAAATGTGTCTCCTGTAGCATCACTATTTGTACTCTGCATTTAATATAATCATATATTCTTTCTTTTTTGTCTATACGTGTGAGACCTTCCACATTCCAAAATAATATGGAAAGCATCTCCATTATGATAAGAAGTCATTATTCCCACCAATTATAGATGGCAGCTTTTTTAAATGTCTATTTCCAGCTTTTGTGAGACTGGTACACACTAATATTTGGCACTTTGATCCATTATACTGTTTTTCTTGTCAGCATTGGAACCATGTCACATTTTACAATATATATTTTTTAATTTGTATTATTAATGAGAGCCATCAAACAGAAAAATCAAACACACACCCATAACACCCCCCAGAACCTGCTAACTTAATACAAACACAGAAAACTATGTAAATCTTCAAATAATGAAGTTTAACCCTCCTAATAGGAACAACTGTCCCAAACACACAGCTCCAAACACAGGTTTAAACTAACCTAAAGTTGAGGTTATCCATACTAAGATGCATGTTATTGCTTGTGCTTCTACTTACACTAATTGATGTCTGTTTTTTATCTTTCTCTCCCAGATGTGAAAAACAATTTGCATGCTTTCAGAAAACATTAACTTTTAACCTTCGGAAACTGTGCTTTGGCTTTTTTTTACTGCCCTCTAATCAGCTTGCCTCCATGAAAACCTTAAGAGAAAAAAATGTAGCCCTCAGTTACAGGCTTCTAAAGACAAATTAAAAATATACCACAAAAAGGAAAACTTTTCATTATGTTCAGTTTTCTCTTGGTTACTTCTTTCCACAATGTGTTATTAGATTAAGCCAAGGCTCTTACTCCAGACATTCACCTATGCAAAAGTAAGAGAAAACATCACTTCTATATTACACCCCACCACCACCTGAACAATCCAGCATTACAGCCTATTAACTAAAACATGCTTTTAGTCTTTTTTTCTTTTTGCATTGTAATGCCTATATTTCTTAAAACTAAACCAGAAAAAAAGAAAAGAGGCATACTTTTACTCTAGTATTTTATTACATACAAGAACCACTAAACATTTTCACTATAAAACATACAACTTATATCATGAAAAGCTTCATAGAAATACTGTTAAAAACAGAAATGTTTTCACTTATAGTTACCTTTTTCCCTCCTGCCATTGTCCTTCCAAACAATAATGACATGAAACAAGGCAAATATCTTCAGTTCCCCACAAGTTTAGCAGTCAAAAGTCCTCTTTCCACTTTTTCTTATACAGCCATATTTAACAAATTCTACTGATGCTTTGCAGTCTCAGATTTATTCATTAATTTCCCTGTTGCTGGTCTTGTTCATCTCCATCTCCCAACTCCAGATTCCAGTTCAATTTCAAGGTACTCCCAATTCCTCTAGGAAACTGCTGTGCTCTTCTCCGTCCCTCAAGCATTTTCTTTTTGGAACAATGGAAAAGGTTTCACTGGCAAAGTCTCTCTGTCCCCTTCTGCTTAATGGCTCACTTTTTGTTAGCAAATTTTTGTGTTTCTTCCTTAGCCTGTTCTGCATCAAAAATGACTTTGATCCTCCAGGAAAAAAATATTCTGAACACACGGCCTCTTGACATTCCCCGATTGCTAAAATACATTTCTCTTTTGGTCATGTGAAAAGAATAATAATTTTTCCGCAAACACTCGTCTTCAACTTCTAATCCTTCACCCTTTTGCCACAATTTTGTCAGATCAATTCTTTCTGTTAGTAGACTTGCATCTTTACTAATACAGGTCATGGCTACTTTCTCATGGTGAAGTTTGGAGCACACACACACACGCACACACACACGCACACGCACGCACGCACACACACACACACACACACACACACAAACACAGTGCCCTTTCAACTGACAACTACTGCTGTGGAATACCAGTCCAATTGCTTATTTCTGCCATCATAAAATGAATATAGTCTGTTCCTTCTAGTTGCTTTGGTACAGTAGAAAATCTCACATTTTCCTTAAGCGTTCTGCTCTCTAATTCGCCCATTTTTTGAAACATTTCTTCTTGAGCAGTCTCATATTCGACCAGTCCTTCCCTCATTTCAACATCTGATTTTTGCAGTTTCATCAGTTTTTCTGAATATCTGTTTAAAGCTTCTTCCATTTTCCAACCTTTTGTTATTTGAGTTTATATACTCATTTAGTGTTTCCAACTTTGAGGACATTTGATTTTTTTTTTCCCTTTAAATTGCTGAAGTCATGTGTTGCACCAAAGCTGGAGCTTGAAAAAGAAGTTATTTCTTACCATAACGTTCCATCTGTGTTTTTCATCTTCACCAATCCTTGAAGGTGGGTTCGGTTCTGAACCCTTGGAATCAACTCGGCCATTTATTTTCCAGCTCATGCTCTTCAAACTCTCATGCCCAGCTCTATCCATAATGCGCCTCAAAGAGATTATCTCAGATCGAGTTTGCCACATGGCAAAATACAGCCAAAATTTTAGAATATCATACATATATACATACAGACATATATACAAAGAAGACAAGGCCATCTATGGACTCCTGATGAAAAACTGGATCAGAAATCAGTGAGGCCTACTAAGAGTTTTAGGATGGGGGATGGTGGGAGGGTATGTCAACGATTGGTGAAGATGAACAACACAGATGGAACATTATAAGATATAACTTCTTTATCTGATGTTGTTAATCTTCACCTAATCCTTGACAGTGGGACAGAATCCCCAGCAACTTATGTACCTTGGGAGGTCTCATGGAAGAATATGCCGAAGCACCATAGAGCCAATGGACGCTCGACCTCTCAAGATTTGATCTAGTTTGTAATGTGTAATGAAGGTATGGTGAGAGGACCAAGTAGCTGCTGCACAACTGTCGTCTAGAGAAGCTCTTGCATGAAAAACTGCTGATGTGGCAACAGCCCTCGTAGAATGAGCTTTAACTGTTTTGTGAAGATGAAGTCTTTGTGACTGATAGATGAAAGAAATACAGTCTCTCACCACTTAGTCAAGGTAACTTTGGAGACTGCACAACCCATTTTTAAGGAAGAGAAAGCCACAAATAATTGGTCAGATTTATGGAATTCCTTAGTTTTGTGGAGATAAAAGTGCAACTGTCTATGACCATCTAGCAAATGCAAAGCGTATTCTCCTTTACTGGTAAAATTTTTGGAAAAAAGTTGGTAAATGGGTCTGGTTGATATTGGATTCAGTAACCACTTTTGGAAGAAAAGAGGGATTTGTTCTTAGTTAAACCCTGTCATTATGAAAAATTAAATAGGGAGATTTGCATGATAGACCCTGTAGAAATAAAGTCTTCCAAGTCAAAAATTTTAATTGACAACAATCAGCTGGTTCAAAGGGGCTTTGAGTTAACCCTTGTCGGACTGTTGTCAAATCCCATGGAGGAACCAGATCTTTAAAAGAGGGTCTTAGCAAGGACAAACCTTTCAGGAAGGCTCTGGAAAGCTTATGGGACATTACTGAAGAGTCATTGTGTTCAGTATGAAAATTAGAGATTGCTGCCAACTGAACTTTTATAGTCGAAGCAGAGGAACCAGACTCAGAGCAATCAAAAGTCCAATATGTATTCAGCTGGGGCACTGAATGGATTAAGTCCCTTATTAAGGCCCATATGGTAAAATCTCCATTTGCTCAGGTAAAGTTTTCTAGTTGTGGGTTTGTGATGTGCAATAATAATACATTGGACGGGTGATGACAGAGGGGCTTGCCTGGCAATCATGGAAATTGGAGAAGCCACACCATCAGTCTGAGGGGCTGTAAATTTGGGTGAACAATGCCTTCTGGGTGAATCAGCAGGTCTGGAACCGGGTCAGGAGTCCATGGTTTCTGTAGCAGATGAGGCCAAATGAAGGGAAACCAGACTTGCTGAGGCCAGAATAGGGCAATGAGGATTAGGGTATTCTTCGTCCTTTTTACTTTCTTCAGAAATTGAGAGATGAATGGAGTTGGGGGAAAGGCATATAATAGACCGAGTGGCCAATTGCATAGAAGAGCTTCCCTGGGCGACTCCCCCAGTGGAGGGATTAGGGCACAGCAACTTCTGCATTTGTTGTTCAGGGGAGAAGCAAAAAGGTCACAGCAAGGTTGGCCCAATTGATGGAAAATCTTGTTCGCCACTGCTGGATTTCGTGAGGCATGAGAATAGTCCTGCTCAATTTGTCTGGTATCACATTTGAACTTCCCGGAATGTGCATTGCTATGAGAAAGTGGTTGGAAGAAATCACCCATTTCCAGACAGACTGCCTCTTGACATAGTGGATATGATTTGGTTCCCACTTGTCGATGTACCAGACCACTGACATGTTGCCTGTTTGAACTGCGACTGTTCCTAGAGGAGGGAATCCTGGAATGCTTGCAACGCTAATAGCACTGCCTTCATCTCTAGAACATTGATGTGCAGGTTGGCCTCCAGTTGGGACCATGTGCCTTGAACTGTCTTTCCCAGATAATATCCCCCCATCTGGTTAGCATCTGTGGTCACTATGGCTTGGGGTTGAGGTAGAGTGAAAGGTCGGCCCAGGAGATCTCATCTGAATGAAGCCACCATCTGAGGTCTTGTCTGCAGAGATTGGTTACTAAAATTTGATACACATTGGTTTGTGAGTTAGCGACCACTGTAGTATTCGCATGTGAAATCTTGCTAGAGGAACCAGAGTGATGGTTGCAGCCACTGAACCAAAGGTTTGAAGAATTAATCTTACTGGGACTCTGCCATTTTGAATGATCTGTCTCACCAGAGCCTTGATGCTTAGTAGTCTTCTGGAGGAAGAAAAGCTATTCCTGAGACAGTGTTTAGTTGGACCCCTATGAAATCCAGACGTTGTGTGGGTTGCAGCTTGGATTTTTTTAGATTTATTGAAATGTTTAGGGATGAGCAAACATACACGGTATAGTCTCTTGCCATTTCTAAGTGATGCCTGGTGACAGTAGTGAGGAGGCAGTCGTCGAGATACTGGAATACTTGAAAACCTTGCAGTCTGAGCTGAGCTGCAACTACTGCCATGCATTTGGTAAACACCCTGGGGGCTGTGGTGAGTCCAAAGGGTAGTGCCCTGAATTAGTAGTGACTGGCTCCTAGCCAGAAGTGTAGAAACCTTCTGGAGCTTTTTTCCATCTTTATGTGGTGTGGTAATAAGCATCTTTGAGGTCTATCAAGCACATCCAGTCTCCTTTTTCCAAGAAAGGAAGTATGGCTTGTACCGAGACTATCCGGAATTTAGTTTGGTGGACTGATTTGTTGAATTGGCTGAGATCCAAAATCAGTCTCCAGTCCCCTGTTTTTTTGGGCACTAATAAGAATCTTGAGTAAACTCCAGATCCTATCTGGTCTGGTGGGACTTTTTGGATGACTCTTTTCTAGCAGCTTTTGGATTTCTAAAGCTGCTACCTCCCTTTAATTGGGTGGAATATCTGGGAGTTTTTTCTGAGGTTTGGGGTTCACAAACAAGGGAATTTGGTAGCCTCTGGATATTATTCCATGCACCCATTTGTCCAAAGTTATTTGCCAGGCTGGTAGGTGCAGGGATAATCATCCTAGACTGCCTCCAGAGGAAGACAATCGGGGAATCTATTTAGGGATGCTGGTAGGAAGTACCAGAGGAGGATTCCCTGGACCCCTGATTTTGCAGTCCATTCCAGCTCCCAAGGGCAGCGTCTTCCATTGTTTCCCCCTCTGCCCCGGGGGACATTTTACCAGGCGAGTCAGACAGGCCCTTTGGATTTCTTGAACCATAGTCTCCCACTTCTCTGATTCCTTGAGTAGGGTCACTGAGGGATAGAGAATAGCCCATGGCAGACAGGGTCTTGCCATCTTGCTCACTTCTGGTCAGTTTTTCCTTAACTTTTGGGCCAAAAATGGTAGATCCGTCAAAGGGTGCACTGACGAATGATGCTTTGAATGGCTCCAAGTCACATAAGCGATCTAGGAATGCCATCTGATGGCTATGCCTGAACCCTCTGCTCTGAAGATCGCCGCCTGCATGTGCTATGAGCCCCATGGATGAACTGGAGATGGATTCGAGGGTCGCAAACTGGAAGGAGAAGTATCTTGAACCTACGCGAGCTACTGCTCCTGCCAGAGTGTTAGAAAGTTCCTTAATTAAGCTCTATTTGTAATGTGATAAAGTGTGCTATATAGTTCAAAGACCTTAAAGCAAAGGTTGTTGAGGCATAAACATGCTTCCCGAATCTATCCAAGGTCCTAGACTCCTTGTAATCGAGGATGGATACTGTGACTCTCTTCTGTGAAGTTCTTTTGGTAGCTGCTGCTACCACCACAGCATCAACAGGGATTCCTTTGGTTCAGAAATTCTTCGCTCTTTGGGGAGGTCAGTGGATGAACTTAGATGGTACTCCTGGGGGTGGGTTCCACTGAGTCAGGAGTCGCTTGTAGGCCTTCTTTGCCACCACTTGCATAAGGGGGTCAAAGGGAGGGACATGCCCAGTGAGGTGGGAAGAGGCGAGAGCCAAACGCTTCAGGTACACTGGATTCATCCCTCTGAAGGGTTACAGGGGCTGGGCCAATTTCCCTCTGTTTCAAGAATGTCTGCAAAGGAGACATCTTCAGAGAGGGGAATGAGGGGAACCTTTCAGAATCCTCTAAATCAGTGTCAGAGGTGGACAGACTCAGGGGAGTCAATGTGCTTCCTTACACCCTCGCTCTTCCTAAAGGGCCTCCTACAGGGTCAGGAGAGGCCTCGGAAGAGGAGGAGATCCCTACAGGGAAACTTGGAGGAGCTGGCTCTCTACGGTCGGGACAAGAGAATGAGGAAATCAATCGGAGGCACCATGGAGTGGAAGGGCAGAAGGGAGCCGACTGTGGATTAGAACTCTGGTTGAACATCGCTCCTCACTTGACCTCAAAGGCACTCCCTGTCAGGCAGAGCCGGAGGTCTCCATTCCGAAAAACTGAAAACCTCCCCGGTAGACCGATCATAGTGATGGCTCCGAGGCCCGATGTCGGAGCCGAACTCAGCTGGCCAGCCCAAGCACCGAGAGGGAGAGCGGGTCAGACAAGTTGGTCAAGATGCCACCGCCCCCTCGGAGCCGACGAGAGAGTCCGGGCGCCGATTACTTCCGTATGAAGACATCGGAGCCGGCTAACGGAACCGGAACGAGGCTAAAGGTATCGTGTTCCTCCACCACAGTCTAAGGTCCGAACTGCCCTCGAACCAAGAGAGTCAGAGGAGGAATATTTTGAGTGGTGGGGGATAGTCTTGACCCGTTGAGTGGAATTTGAAGCATTTGGGGCTAGTGCCTCGGACTTTAAGAAGTTCCACTCACACTACTCTCTGCAAGGTCGTGGTCTGATAACCCCGGAAGACCTTAGAAGAGTGGGATCTATGGCTCCGTTCAGACAGCAATAAAGGTGATGCTGGAGCCGAATGAACGGAGCCGATAGATGGAGAACGGGACCTCTTCTTGGTTATCGGCTCTGACAACTTGATCGAGCGACTCAGTTATGTCTTCCTTGTCCAATGGAGCCAAGGTCAGCGTGATACCTGAATTCAAGATTCAGCGGCTCCGGCCGGAGCCGATGTTCGAACAGACTTAGACCCCCAGAAGTCGGCTCAGAGGCTGGAACGAAGGTCTGGAGGACTTAGAGGGTCTCCCCGATGACTGAGTGGAGGGACCTCAGGCTTTAATAAGCCTCTTAGAATTAATTTATTTTTTGGCTCCTGCAGGACTCTAGGGCTGAAGCCGCCTTATGGCAAACAGCCAGGTCCTGCAGGTGCAAAGGTCCCAGGCAGTAGCTTACAAGAAGTGTGACCGTCTGTCAGAGACATCTTCTGACAGCACGAGTCACACTTCTTGAAGCCTGAGACCTTTGATTCTTTGGACATGTCCAAAGAGAAATACAAATGTAATCCCAAACACACACACACACACACACACACACACACACACACACACACACACACACACACACACACACACACACACACACACACAAATTACACTTCTGAAATAAAGGTTTAAATTCTTAACCTATAAGGTTTTAAAGAAAAATTTCCCGACAAACACATACACTCCAACTACCAGAGAGGGAGGGAGTGGGCCTAAAGCCCAAGGGAAAAGTTCGATAATTAGGATAGGAAACTAGTGAAAAATTTAACTAAAAGGGATTAAAGTATTTAACTATCTAACAGTTATAAAAGAACTAACTTAAAGGGGGGTTCTGACTAAACTGTCAAAAGATTCAACTAACCTGAGCCGGTTGAAAAAAGCACCTTGATCGCGTAGCGGCAAACGAGATCTGAGGAGTTACCGCCTAGCATTGTGGGATATAGGGGAGCCTCGAGCCGGTGAAACTAGCTCTCGAGCTTTTAGAGTGGCTGAGTCGGAGCCGAGGATCGGCTCCGAACCCATCCAGCAAGAATGAAGGCGAGATTGACAACTTAACATTAATCATTTTTCCGCAAACACTCGTCTTCAACTTCTAATCCTTCACCCTTTTGCCACAATTTTGTCAGATCAATGCTTTCTGTTAGTAGACTTGCATCTTTACTAATACAGGTCATGGCTACTTTCTCGTGGTGAAGTTTGGAGCACACACACACACACACACGCACACGCACGCACGCACACACACACACACACACACACACACACACACTACCCTTTCAACTGACAACTACTGCTGTAGAATACCAGTCCAATTGCTTATTTCTGCCATCATAAAATGAATATAGTCTGTTCCTTCTAGTTGCTTTGGTACAGTAGAAAATCTCACATTTTCCTTAAGTGTTCTGCTCTCTAATTCGCCCATTTTTTGAAACATTTCTTCTTGAGCAGTCTCATATCTGACCAGTCTTTCCCTCATTTCAACATCTGATTTTTGCAGTTTCATCAGTTTTTCTGAATATCTGTTTAAACCTTCTTCCATTTTCCAACCTTTTGTTATTTGAGTTTATATACTCATTTATTGTTTCCAACTTTGAGGACATTTGATTTTTTTTTTCCCCTCTAAATTGCTGAAGTCATGTGTTGCACCAAAGCTAGAGCTTGAAAAAGAAGTTATTTCTTACCATAACGTTCCATCTGTGTTTTTCATCTTCACCAATCCTTGAAGGTGGGTTCGGTTCTGAACCCTTGGAATCAACTCGGCCATTTATTTACCAGCTCATGCTCTTCAAACTCTCATGCCCAGCTCTATCCATAATGCGCCTCAAAGAGATTATCTCAGATCGAGTTTGCCACATGGCAAAATACAGCCAAAATTTTAGAATATCATACATATATACATATAGACATATATACAAAGAAGACAAGGCCATCTATGGACTCCTGATGAAAAACTGGATCAGAAATCGGTGAGGCCTACTAAGAGTTTTAGGACGGGGGATGGTGGGAGGGTATGTCAAAGATTGGTGAAGATGAACAACACAGATGGAACATTATAAGATATAACTTCTTTATCTGCTGTTGTTAATCTTCACCTAATCCTTGACAGTGGGACAGAATCCCCAGCAACTTATGTACCTTGGGAGGTCTCATGGAAGAATATGCCGAAGCACCATAGAGCCAATGGACGCTCGACCTCTCAAGATTTGATCTAGTTTGTAATGTGTAATGAAGGTATGGTGAGAGGACCAAGTAGCTGCTGCACAACTGTCGTCTAGAGAAGCTCTTGCATGAAAAACTGCTGATGTGGCAACAGCCCTCGTAGAATGAGCTTCAACTGTTTTGTGAGGATGAAGTCTTTGTGACTGATAGATGAAAGAAATACAGTCTCTCACCACTTAGTCAAGGTAACTTTGGAGACTGCACAACCCATTTTTAAGGAAGAGAAAGTCACAAATAATTGGTCAGATTTATGGAATTCCTTAGTTTTGTGGAGATAAAAGTGCAACTGTCTATGACCATCTAGCAAATGCAAAGCGTATTCTCCTTTACTGGTAAAATTTTGGGAAAAAAGTTGGTAAATGGGTCTGGTTGATATTGGATTCAGTAACCACTTTTGGAAGAAAAGAGGGATTTGTTCTTAGTTGAACCCTGTCTTTATGAAAAATTAAATAGGGAGATTTGCATGATAGACCCTGTAGAAATAAAGTCTTCCAAGTCAAAAATTTTAATTGACAACAATCAGCTGGTTCAAAGGGGCTTTGAGTTAACCCTTGTAGGACTGTTGTCAAATCCCATGGAGGAACCGGAACTTTAAAAGGGGGTCTTAGCAAGGACAAACCTTTCAGGAAGGCTCTGGAAAGCTTATGGGACATTACTGAAGAGTCATTGTGTCCAGTATGAAAATTAGAGATTGCCGCCAACTGAACTTTTTTAGTCAAAGCAGAGGAACCAGACTCAAAGAGAGTATTCAAAAAGTCCATTATGTATTCAGTTGGGACATTGAAGGGATCAAGTCCCTATTTATGGCCCATATGATAAATCTTCTCCATTTGCTCAGGTAAAGTTTTCTAGTTATAGGTTTGTGATGTGCAATAATAATACATTGGATGGGTGATGACAGAGGGGCTTGCCTGGCAATCATCGGAATTGGAGAAGCCATACCATCAGTTTGAGGTGCTGTATATTTGGGTGAACCATGCCTTCTGGGTGAATCAGCAGGTCTGGAACCGGGTCAGGAGTCCATGGTTTCTGTAGCAGATGAGGCCAAATGAAGGAAAACCAGACTTGCTGAGGCCAGAATAGGGCAATGAGGATTATGGTATTCTTCGTCCTTTTTGCTTTCTTCAGAAATTGAGAGATGAATGGAGTTGGGGGAAAGGCATATAATAGACCGAGTGGCCAATTGCATAGAAGAGCTTCCCTGGGTGACTCCCCCAGTGGAGGGATTAGGGCACAGTAACTTCTGCATTTGTTGTTCAGGGGAGAAGCAAAAAGGTCACAGCAAGGTTGGCCCAATTGATGGAAAATCTTGTCCGCCACTGCTGGATTTCGTGAGGCATGAGAATAGTCCTGCTCAATTTGTCTGGTATCACATTTCAACTTTCTGGAATGTGCATTGCTATGAGAAAGTGGTTGGAAGAAATCGCCCACTTCCACACTCTGAGTGCCTCTCGACATAGTGGATATGATTTGTTTCCCCCTTGTTTGTTGATGTACCAGACCACTGACATGTTGTCTGTTTGAATTGCAACTGTTGCTAGAGGAAGGGAATCCTGGAATGCTTGCAATGCTAATAGCACTGCCTTCATCTCTAGAACACTGATGTGCAGGTTGGCCTCCAGTTGGGACCATGTGCCTTGAACTGTCTTTCCCAGATAATGCCCCCCCCCTAATCTGGGAAGCAACAATGGTCACTATGGCTTGGGGTTGAGGTAGAGAGAAAGATCGGCCCAGGAGAATCTGATCTGAATGAAGCCACCATTTAAGGTCTTGTTTGCAGAGATTGGTTACTAAAATTTGATACACATTGGTTTGTGAGTTAGCGACCACTGTAGTATTCGCATGTGAAATCTTGCTAGAGGAACTAGAGTGATTGTGGCAGCCATTGAAGTGAAGGTTTGAAGAATTAATCTTGCTGGGACTCTGCCATTTTGAATGATCTGTCTCACCAGAGCATTGATGCTTAGTAGTCTTCTGGAGGAAGAAAAGCTATTCCTGAGACAGTGATTAGTTGCACCCCTATGAAATCCAGACGTTGTGTGGGTTGCAGCTTGGAGTTTTTTAGATTTATTGAAATGTTTAGGGATGAGCAAACATACATGGTATAGTCTCTTGCCATTTCTAAGTGATGCCTGGTGACAGTAGTGAGGAGGCAGTCGTCGAGATATTGGAATACTTGAAAACCTTGCTGTCTGAGCTGAGCTGCAACTACTGCCATGCATTTGGTAAACACCCTGGGGGCTGTGGTGAGTCCAAAGGGTAGCGCCCTGAATTAGTAGTGACTGGCTCCTAGCCAGAAGTGTAGAAACCTTCTGGAGCTTTTTTCCATCTTTATGTGGTGTGGTAATAAGCATCTTTGAGGTCTATCAAGCACATCCAGTCGCCTTTTTCCAAGAAAGGAAGTATGGCTTGTACTGAGACCATCCGGAATTTGGTTTGGTGGACTGATTTGTTGAATCGGCTGAGATCCAAAATCACTCTCCAGTCCCCTGTTTTTTTGGGCACTAATAAGAATCTTGAGCAAACTCTGGATCCTATCTGGTCTGGTGGGACTTTTTGGATGACTCTTTTCTAGCAGCTTTTGGATTTCTAAAGCTGCTACCTCCCTTTGATTGGGTAGAATATCTGGGAGTTTTTTCTGAGGTTTGGGGTTCACAAACAAGGGAATTTGGTAGCCTCTGGATATTATTCCATGCACCCATTTGTCCAAAGTTATTTACCAGGCTGGTAGGTGCAGAGATAATCATCACCCGACTGCCTCCAGAGGAAGACAATCGGTCATCCATTCAGGGATGCTGATAGAAAGTACCAGAGAAGGATTCTCTGGACCCCCTGATTTTTGCAGTCCATTCCAGCCCCTAGGGCAGCGTCTACCATTGTTTACCCCACTGCCCCGGGGGAAATCTTTACCACGTGAGTTATAAAAAGGCCCTTTGGATTTTTTGAACCATAGTCTCCCACTCCTCTGATTCCTTCAGTAGGGTCACTGAGGGGTTCAGAAACTTATGCCCATGGTAGATAGGGTCTTGCCATCCTGCTCACTTCTGGTCAGAGTTTCCTTAACTTCTGGGCAAAAAAGGGTAGCTCCGTCAAGGGGTGCATTGACGAATGATGCTTTGAATGGCTCCGCAAAGTCACATAAGCGCATCTAGGAATGCCATCTGATGGCTATGCCTGAACCCTCTGCTCTGAAGATCGCTTCGTCTGCATGTGCTATGAGCCTCATGGATGAACTGGAGATGGATTCGAGGGTCGCAAACTGGAAGGAGAAGTATCTTGAACCTACGCAGCTACTGCTCCTGCCAGAGTGTTAGAAAGTTCCTTAATTAAGTCTATTTGTAATGTGATAAAGTGTGCTATATAGTTCAAAGACCTTAAAGCAAAGGTTGTTGAGGCATAAACATGCTTCCCGAATCTATCCAAGGTCCTAGACTCCTTGTAACGAGGATGGATACTGTGACTCTCTTCTGCGAGTTCTTTTTTGGCAGCTGCTGCTACCACCACAGCATCAACAGGGATTCCTTTGGACCAATATGGTTCATCCTCTGGTACAGACAAAATACAGTCAGGCCTTTTGGGAATAGGCTCTATGGCATCTGGTATTTTCCAAGCCCGCTGAGCAATCAATTTCACCAGTTCATCAGCGGGCAGAGAAATCCAAGAAGTGGAGGGTTGGGCATGAAAAGCCTTCAGGTATACTAACTCCTCTGTTGAAGGTTGTGTGGATGACCAGTCATCCCATTGTTTCAGTATTTCAAGGATGTCCCAAAAGGAAACATCTTCAGGTGGTGACTTTGGGGGAACCTTTGACTTCATCGAAGTCAATATCTTCGGTGTAAGACTCCTCTGGGGAGTCGATGTGCTTCCTCTTGCACTTCCTCTTCGCAGGGACTTCTTTGAGCGGAAGTTTTGGAGAAGTTTCCGAAGAGGTAACCACCAGGGTGGGTGTTACCTGGGGCTTTTGCTCCTGCTGTCTGGGGAATGAGGTCAATAGCAGCTCCGGCCGAGAGGAAGGGGAAGATATTTGCCCCGACAGGGAAGGCAAGGACTGAAAATCCCCAAGGGATAATGCCTTCTCCATGATACAGAAGGCAGGCCCCCACTGTAGAGGGGTGGGAGCCCGGAACAGAGAAGGACTGCTTCAGAACTGGGGTTACACCCCGCACCAAGAAGACCACCTCCGCACATGGAGCCAGAGTCTGAACTACAAGGACCGATGATCCGAGCGGTATGGATGGCTCAGACAGAGCCAAAAGCGTACCATGCATCCCGGAACTGACCATCGAGTCTCAAACCTGGGTGTCCCCCAGTGCAGAAGACCCGGAATAACTCAAGGCTGTAGTCGGAACCGAAGATGGGAAGGCTGTCGGAACAGACTCAGTCGGAGCCGGGACTGTCGGAACCGAGGACTCCAAGGGCTCTGATAGAGTTGGAGGAGGAGTGTATGTAGGTGTCATGGAATGAGCAGTTTTGATGCCAGATTGGCTCAGAACCAAAGTTAATCCACTTGCTACTAGGAGCTGGCCCACTAACCTCATAACATCCTGTTCCGATAAACTTTTAGTAGACCTCACCGATACAGTGGAAGGAGATCTGGATCATCTGACTTCCATGAATGGGGTGTCCTTAAAGGGGTCCACAGAAAGAGAATATAAAGCCCTTGGTGCAGTAAATAAATCTGAAGTCTTCGGTACCGACGGCTCAGTCAGAGCTGAGGCATCAGAGTGTTCCAAAGGTGCCTTGCTAGGCACAGATAATTCTCCCGGTGCCGAAGAGCTTTACAGTGCTGAAGAAGTTTTAGTAATTTTTCTCATCGGATCCGAAAAACTCAAAACCAAAGAAGGTCACTTTTTTGAACTGTGGGAAGAAGCTCCCGCTTCCACAGTTTTCTCTTTAGATTCAGAAATTGCCTCGTCGAAAGGAGATTTTAACAGGCCTTTCAACAGAAGCTTATTCTTTCCTTATATTAAGGTATGGGAAGAAAACCTGTGACAAACAGCACAATTCTCTTGCAAATGTATCTCGCCTAAACAAGGGTATGCCCATCAGAATTGGGCATTTTCCCCTCACACTTGCTACATCTCTTGAAACCTGAAGGGCCCTTAGGTTTCATTGGAGATTGTTTCTTCCCAGACGTATTTGAAGGTAAGAAAAGGCTAGAAGAAGACATAAGTAGAGATTTTTTTTTTTTTTTTTTGGAGGGCAAGGAGGAAAGAAATACCAACGATGGTAACAAGAACACCCTAAGGGTAAGAGAGAGTTACCAACAATGGTAAGGAGAAAAATACCTCATGGTAAGAGAAAACAGCAAAAGACGAGTGGGTAGCTTAGATAAGGCAAAAAAAAAAAAAAGTAGATAGCGTTAACTACAAAGAGGTTTTTAGGTAAAAAAATATATAGAATAAGTTTTATAACAAACAAATATTCACCAAGGCTCGAGAGATAATTAAGGCAAACGAGATCTGAGGTAATCTCGGCTAGGAGCATTATGGGTAGAGCTGGGCTCGAGAGTTTGGAGAGCGTAAGCTGGAAAATAACCGCCAAGTCGGTTATGAGGGTTCGGAACAGAACTCATTGTCAAGGATTAGGTGAAGATTAACAACATCAGATCTACTTTTTGCTTCAAAGCTGCTGGATTTTTCTCAATCAGTGTTTTGCCTTCACTTTCTGTACTAGATTTTCTTTCAGGCTCTTTTAGTTTCTTCTTTGCTGGTAACTAGTACAGTGCACTTAACAGCCAGTAACTGAATTTATGAAAAGGGACCGAGTTCCTGGTCCTTGTCTTTCAATTTATTTTTTTTCACACTGGAAGAGTTGAGGTTAAGCTGTTGATCAGTGTGCGTCCATCATGGAAAGTTGTACAGGAAAATATATATGAAAATGGAATTTCTGTGACGAGTGCATTTGAGATGTGCTGTATTGAGTCCAGAAATTAAATATTTGAAGCAGAAGGAAACAAAGGTAGAGAAGTAAAAGTTGGCAAGATACTCCTAGAGTGTACAAGATAATCCTAAAGTATATAAAGAAGAAGGACAAATGGGTGCAGCAAATGTTTTATGGTATTTGGAGATCGCACTGTAAGTACTGGTACTGGGCAGATGCAAACTATATATAATTAAAGATGGGGATGTGGCTTGGAATAAGAAGAGGATGAGGATTGCACTGCTTTCACATAACTAATTCTGAAATATCGTATAGTTAATAAAACGTGCTATAACCATTATTTGAAAAGAAAGACTGGCTTATGAAACCAAACTTCTTGATGAAGTGCAAATTAATTTTAATCAGTAATAAAGTGCATTTGTCCCCAGTCACAAAATGAAGGGGAAAAAAGCAAAGACAGTAAGCCTGCTAGAGATAGTGGAGTGGTATAAATCAAAATTAACAGGCCTTGGGTTTTTGGATGTCAGCCAGACGTAGAGAACCTGCAAAATAATTCAGCAGAAAATAATCTAGCAGCAAATGGATCTAAATGAAACAAAACCTGAAAGATCCAGGGTGAGGAGGTGGTGGAGGAAGAAGTTAGATAATATAGGTTAAGTTCTATGCAAGCCTTTGTTCCTGCACTTCAAGCATTTCATGACTAGTACTAGTCTTCAAAGAGCAGTCAATGTTATAGGTTCATAGGTAGGTAACTAGGCTATTGGCCCTAGGGCCTATACAAGCCTAACCAAAAAGGTACCCTGGCTTTCGCCACCCAAGAAAATTATTTTCCTGTGCCCCTGTCAAGCAGAACCACAGAAGTGATCCCCGGGGTGAATTTCCTATTACCCATCCAATCATCAAGATTTTTCTTGAAGAGTGCTAATGAGGAGTTCTGTTTGACATAGATAGGTAGTCTGTTCCAGAGTATGGGAAGTCTCTGTGACAGGAATCTATCCCTCCAGCATGTTCTGTTTATTGTGGTGACAAGGTTTAGGTCCCTAGAGCGTGTAGCTCAGAGGGATTGGGATTTCTTTAAGTGGAGCATGTCCAACAGCTCTGGGTTTGACATAGCTTTGCATGTTAGGTAGAGATCGCCTCTGAGTAGGAGATATGCGACGGAGTAAAGCTGGAGTTTTTTGAGACGGTCTGCGTAAGGCATCTGTTTGAGGCCAGTAATCCTCTTTGTGAGGTATTTTTGTGGCTTTGTAGATGTCTTGTGAGGTACATATCAAAAGGAGTGTTGTACTCTATAATGGGTCTAATGAATGATGAGCAGAGGGTAACAATGACCTCTTTTTTTCCTGGATGAGAAACCTTTTGTGATGAGGTTTGCCACGTAGAAGGATTTCCTGACCACTGTGGCGATGTGATTATCAAAGGAGAGACTACTGTCCACCTGTGCCCAAAGGTTTTTTAATCACACTTTCGGTGTTAAGTAGACTACCGCCTATGTGGTAGTTCATGGGTACAGATTTTTTACCAAAGGGGATGACAATGCACTTTTTGGCATTGAGCTTGAGACCATGGCTTTGACACCAGGCATCTGTCTCAGTGAGGCCCTTTTGTAGGATGTCCACATCGTTAGGAGTTTCTATTATGGCTCCTAGTTTGCAGTCATCTGTGAATTTAGTTAGCCAAAGACTTTCTGTGCTAGCCTGTACTTCAGAGTAGTAGATACCAAACAGGAGAGGACCCAGGACTGAACCCTGTGGTACACCACTTGTCATTGGTCTGAAGTCTGATTTGGAGTCTGCTACTTTCACAGTGTGGGTTCTGTCAGTAAGCCAGTTGGCAACCCATCTTGTGACATAGGGATTTATACCTAGTTTAGTGAGTTTGTCTATAATTCCAGAGTGGGGGATGGTGTTGAATGCCTTGGCGAGATCTAGATAGGCTGTGTGAACTACCTTACCCTCATCTATGGCTTTGGTGACTACTTCAAAGAAGTCTATCAGGCTTACGAGACATGATCTGCCTTTTACAAACCCGAACTGTGTGGGGTCCAGAGTTTGGAGATCTCCAATGTCTTTGTTTATGAGTTCCATGATGATACGTTCCATGGCTTTGCAGAACAGACTTATCAGGCTAATGGGGCGGTAGTTCCCGGGGTCTGTTGTGGCCCCCATCTTTGTGGAGTGGGATAACTGTCGTGGTGCGCCATTCAATGGGCACAAAGCCTGAGGTGAGGCTATGATTGAACATGGTACTTAGGTGGGGGTGCCAGTTCATTCTGTAGTTCGTGTAGAAGGCAGCCTGGGATGTTGTCAGGTCCCATGGATGCTGTGTTCTTGGCTTTGGAGAGTGAGGTTTTTACCTGTGCAGCCGTGATTACAGGAACGTTGCATTCTTCCCGTATAAAGATGGGCCCTTTACGGGGTGAGAGGGGGGTAAAGTTAGCACTGAACCTATTTGCCAGGATGTTGGCAATATCAGTTGGTTCTGTATGTTTAGTGTTATTGTGCTGTAACTCAGAGCAGATTTGAGTGTTGCCATTGAGATTCTTGACATAGCTACAGAATGCTTTGTGGTTGTCTTTAGAATCAGTGGCGATTTTATTTTCATAACTAGCTTTGGAGGATTTTATGAGGGATCTCAGCTTTTTACTGAGGCTGACCAGGGTGTTCCTCCAATCTTGGGATTTTACTCTTTTTTGCAACAGTTTTTTTCTTCTGTGGTACAGTTTGTTTATGGCAGAAGACCACCAGATTGGCTTCCTTTTTTTGGAGGATAGCATCTTGGTTCCATTAGGGATAACACAATCCATGCACTCATGTAAGTGCTTATAAAGTGCATTTGTGTAGGATTCAGCAGTCGTACTTCTATTGTCCATCTGCATGGGTGTCGTGAAGTCTGCCACTTTAAGAAGTATGAAGTTGGCTTTGGAGAATTTGTTTACGGTTGTTTTCCTAATGGGGGGTGGGAGCAGGATGAAGATGTCTAGGGTGATTAGCTTGTGGCCGGATCTGACCAAAGAGGAGCTGACCTCTGGTGTGGAACACCGGTCACCCATGTTGTTGATGTCCAGGTCTAGGATATTGCTGCCCCTGGTGAGGGTGTGAATAAGTTGATCCAAGGTGTTGGAATTGATGATTTCCAAAAATCTTTGAGAAAAAGAGTTAGTACAAGAGTAGTTTTCCCAGTTAATGGTAGGTAGTTGAAATCACCCATTGTTAGAGTGTTGGGTTGTACCTTAATATTTTCCAGTGTATCAAGAAAAGAGGAGTGGGAATCCTGGAGCATGGCGGGGGTCTGTAGCAAGCTACAATCTGGATTGCGGTTTTGCCCAGAGTTAGTTGAACTTGGATAATCTCGGATGCATTATGCTGAGCAACTAGCTTGGAGGTGTGGATATCCTTAATGAATATGGACACACCTCCACCTTTAGTGCTTCGGTCCAGGTTTGGTGGCCGAAAGGTGTGGTATGAATTACAGCCTGGTAATGCAGGGGTGCTCTCTGGAGCTTTGAACCAGGTCTCTGTCACTGCACAGATGTTCTCCATTTTAAGGAGTGCCTCGAGTGAGTGCATTTTGAGGTTTAGACTTCTAGCAATGAGTAGCATTATCCTCAGATTTTGCTTGCTTGTACCTGTTACGGTGGTGAATTTGTCGTTTGAACCTTGCCTAAAAAAGGCACTATAGGGGTGGCAACAGCCTTTGCCAGTATCCGGAATCCCAAGGGCGACAGGTGCAGGCCATCTCTGGCAAAGCAGCGTGGTCTGTCAATCATGTCATCCCAGGCAGACAGATACTGTATTCCCTTAGAATGACACCAGAAGCTTAGCCAATTGTTAAAGTCAATAATTTTGTCCTTGTATTGTGGTATCATTCTGGGTGATGGTAGGATGCTACTCAGGGCTAGGGTCATACCTGCCTGGGCTACAAGATTGGAGAGCTCCTCCATGTCTCTTTTCATGTAGTCCAAGACATATTGTGTTTATAGACTATATTTATAGACTATATTGGTGAAGAATTCTGACCAATTACAAATCACAGTCAAGAGATGACAAGCAATTCAGCTGCAGGTTCCATTTTTTTCTTTCCAAACTTTCCAGTTTATTTTGCATGTAAACATAAGTTTAACATATGTAATGTCTTCAAAATTGTGAGATTTTCAAAATAATATACATAGCATTTCAACTAAAGACCCAAACCAAATGATACGGCTCTCTGTTTAAATTTGGAAAAATTAAAGCTATGGGACTTGTAATGAAAGACTGCAAAAAAAGTAGTCCATCTGGGAAGTTCTGAGAATGCAGCCATGCAAACCTCCTCAGAACATTATCTGTGGTCATAGCTCTGAAAAAAAGTGTCAGAGTCATACACACTCTCTAAACAATGACTAGCGATCAGTGCAACAGAAGAAACCAAGTTATTTAAATCAAATATTTCCTCACAAGAGAAAACAGATAAAACATTCCTCATACTTTTACAATTTGTCAAAACAAACTAACATATAAGCCTGATAATTCAAAATTCTGAAAATCAAACTTGCAGAAGTATACACTTTTTTCCCCCAACAATTTTCCCATCCTTACCAGAAAGAGTAGGACTGTACTTAAGTGTTTAACAGCAGTGGGATCAACTAAAGCTATAGCTGCTGTGTCAGGTTTGGGAATAGTGTATAAAAACTTAAAAGACTGAAGACTTTATACATCCTATCTGCCTTTTTAGGAGCAGCTGGCTGACTACCAGGAAGACTGCAGGCAGTAACACATATGTACTTTAAGGCAAATGCAACTGGAAGAATTTCTGTAGGGACTGAGGAACCTCAGTGTTCTCCCACTGAAAAGACTGACTCTAGCAATAGTCTCCGAGAAAGAGAAATCCCCACAGAGCGTATCAGAAACAGAGCTCCCCTTTGAGTATGAATAAGAAATCTTGAGAAAAAAAAGTATCCATCCTTGCATCTTCCTGTTCAGATTCAGAATCTAAAATCTCTTTAAGAAAAGAGGAATCACACTTTTTTTACTAGAAGCTACTTTACAAGGATCAACAGTCTGAATTAATCACGGAGCCAGACCCAGTAAACTACTCCTATCCAAAGAAATTTGAGTGGGAGTACATACATGCTTAATTTTCTGCTTCTTTTGGACAGGAAAAATGGGGCCAACCCTGTTAGTAATGGCAGCAGCAGCTGCCTCCCCCAGGGATGAGCACAGAATTCTAATACAACAGGGAAACTTTCCTTGTTCCCTCTCCCAGGACTGACACAATTGTCTCCCCTTGCCCACTGAGGGAACCCCAACAGCTGCAGATGAAGTGGATAACCCAGGCTTCATACTGGCTGTAGGTGCTATAACAGATGGATCTAGAATAAAAAATGAGTGGTATCGGAAAAGTCACTCACTTGTGGCTGAGGCTAATTGCTAGCCTGCTATGTTGGAAAAGGCTGTTTGCCTAATTTTTTTTTTTTTTTTTTGCAGCTGGAAGAAAGACCGACCGTGGGAATGGTACTCTGTTCCATGGTCAAGCTTAAAATGGTGCCTCTTTTTCAGGGAAGATGAGCAGCAACTGCCAGTAAACACAAACATTACTATTTTGACGGCAAAACAAACCCACTGTGAAAAGCATGTTAAAACACTATGCCAACCCCATGAAAGAAAAATAAACATAATTTCTCCACAGAAAAACTGTCTTCAGTTACTTTGCATTCCTTTTAAACTGACAGGAAAAAAACAAGTGCTCCATTTAAAAGTATGTTATGGTCTCAAGGCAGTCTGTTAAAACAAAATGCTCCTAGCTTTAAAATAACTTTCTTGAAGAGGAAAGTAATAAAACATTAACAAAATGTAAAACAATGGAAATTTTTTCCCCAAAGGGAACTTATCTGCCCAGCAAAGGACAGCACAAGCTGAATGTCGATATTTGAAAGCCTCAGGAGCGTGTACTCTCTGGCATCAGTAAAGCTTTGACGGATTTTTTTACTCAAACTTGCCTTTTAGTCAGTTCAGCTCAAGCTGAAAGACAGTCTGGGTGCATGAAAGGTGCGCTGAAGCTTTGGAAGCAGGTCAGCTGTTATATCCTTCTTGGCAGAAATCCGTAGAGCTAAGGTTACTGCAGTTGTGGTCAACATGGTGAACATTATCAAGTTTGGCAGCACCTTTGCCAGTCTCTTAGCTAATTTAGACAAACACTTTATAATCATGGAGTGAAATGGGTTTATAAAGAAGGCCTATTTGGGTAATACTGTCAACATAGCTTTCTTCCATAGGTTCACAGCTGTATACAAGGCTGATGACCAGCTTGGCCTTTTTAAGCTAGCCATTCATCCCAAATCTCTGACAGGTTTTAGTACCCTTGGCAATGTAAACAAAGGCTTGGGAGATGAAACATTTACGTGCTGCTGTGTTCAGAGTCACAGGTGCCAAACGACATGACTTGGGTTAGGAAGGAACTCTACTTCTTATGGATGGGGAGCCTGTTCCAGAGAAGTGGTAGTCTCTGGAATACATACCTGTCTTTCCAGCAGGTCCTATTTAAGTCATAGGCAACAATGTCTTTAGAATGGGTAATTCTGATGCAGTTTGTCTTGAGAACAAGCAGAAAGTTCATCAGAGTGGGATCCGATGATGCCTTGTATGCCAAGACACATCTCCCTTCAACAACCTGTAGGAAACAGAATACAGGGATAGGGCTTCGAGGTAGTCTGCATAAGACATGTTATTTATGTCCTATATTCTTTTTAGTGCAGAACGTCTGTGGACAATCCAATTGTTGATTTTCCTGATTAGGTACATATCAAATTGGGCAATGTATTCAATGACAGATCTGATGAGTGCCAAATACAGTGGAACAATGTCCTCCTTAGATCTAGATGCCATAACTTTGTTCATAATTACTACCATAGACATGTGATGGTCAAAGGCTACATTACTGTCTACATGTGCCCTCAAGATCTAAGCAATTACTGGTCGAATTCTTACGGGTGTGTTGTAAATATGGTAGTTAGCAGCGGTGGCCAATTTCCTGAAGGATACTACTATGCATTTCTTGCCATTTAGTTTTAGTTTATAGCTCTGACATCAGTTATTTGACTATCTCAGCCCTTTCTGGAGAACATTACTGTCAGTGGGGAATTCTATGGCTCTTGATGTTGGCCCTGTCTTCAGAACATAGGTGCAAAAAGGAGCATGTTCGCTGGTGACCAGCCTTTCTGTACAGGCGGACTACCCAAGTCTAAATTCCTGGATCCTGTCTGAGCTTGCTGGCTATCCACCAGGTAATACAAAGGTTTATACCCAACCTCTCGAGTCTGCCAGGCGGACTACCCAATTCTAAATTCCTAGATCCTGTCTGAGCTACCTGGCTATCCACCAGGTAATACAAAGGTTTATAACCAACTTCTTGAGTTTGCCATCAATTAACAAATGCAGGATTGTGTAAAATGCCTTGGCCATTTCAAGGTAGGTAGTGTGAAACATTATGCCCTTGTCCATTGCTTTGCTGACCTCCTCAAAGAAATTCATCAGGTTCACAGGTTCATAGGTAGGTACTAGGCTATCTGCCCGAGGGCATTTATAAGCCTAGCCAGAGTGTGTCAGCTTTCGCCGTCCCATTGATTAATTAACTGAGTCTCTGTCAAGAAGAGCCAATGAAGTGATGCCAGGGGTGTATTTTCTGTTACCCATCCACTAGTCAAGGTTTCTCTTGAAGAGTGTTAGTGAGGGGCTCTGCCTAATGCAGTTACGAATTTTGTTCCAAAGCATGGGGAGTCTCTGTGACAGGAATCTATCCCTCCAGCATGTTCTATTTATTGTTGTGGTGAGGTTTAGCTCACTACAGCGAGTGGCTCGCAGTGACTTGGATTTCTTTAGGTGGAACATGTCCATCAATTCTGAGTTGGACATGGCTTTGTAAGTCAGGCAGAGATCACCTATGAGTAAGCGATATGCCACTGAGTACAGCCGGAGTTTTTCCAGTCAGGCTGCATAGGACATATGTTTGAGGCCAGTAATCCTCTTGGTGAGGCACTTTTTTCAGCTGTTGGAAGTGTCTTGTGAGGTACATCCCAAATGGGGCATTGTACTCTATGATGGATCTGATGAGTGACGAGTAGAGGGGCACTATAACCTCTATTTCTAGATGCGAACCCTTTAGTAATTAGATGGGCTACATAGAAGGATTTCCTAACTAGTTTGGCAATATGATTGTCAAAGGAGAGATTACTATCTACCTGGGTCCCCAGATCTCTGATTACCTCTTCTGTATTAAGGGGGCTGCCACCTATGTGGTAAATTCATGGGTGTTTTGTTTTTCCCCAAACAGGATGACTATGCATTTTTTGGCATTTAGCTTGAGACCATGACTTTGACACCAGGTGTCCGTCTCAGTAAGGCCCTTTTGGAGAATGTCCGTGTCAGCCAGAGAGTCAATTATGGCTCCCAGTTTGCAGTCATCGGTGAACTTAAGCTAGCCATAGTCCTCCAGTGTTTGCCTGTACTTCTGAGAAGTATATGCCAAATAGTATGGGTCCCAGGACCGAGCCTTGTGGGACACCACTTGTGACTGGTTTAGAGTCGGACCTAGAGCCCGCTATTCTTACTGTGTGAGTTCTGTCTGTAAGCCAGTTGGCAAACCATCTCGTGACGTAGGGATTTATGTTCAGGCTGGTGAGTTTTTCTATAATTCCCGAGTTGGGAATGGTGTCAAAAGCCTTGGCGAGGTCAAGGTAGGCTGTGTGAACCACCTTCCCCTCATCTATTGCTTTGGTGACTGTCTCGAAGAAGTCAACCAGGTTTAGTAAGCATGATCTGCCCTTAAAGCCGAACTGGGTGGGGTCAAGTGTTTGGAGGTTCCCAATGTCTTTGTTAATGAGTTCCATGACGATGCGCTCCATAGCCTTGCAGACCAGGCTAGTCAGGCTTATGGGGCAATAGTTACCAGGGTCAGTTGTGGCCCCTCCTTTGTGGAGCGGAATAACCATTGCTGTGCGCCAACATATGGGCATGTAGCCTGTGGAAAGGCTAAGGCTGTTTAGGTGGGGGGTTAGTTCGTTCTGTAGTTCATGCAAGACGCAGCCTGGGACACCATCTGGCCCCATTGACGCTGTGCATTTAGCTTTTGAAAGGGCTGTTTTCACCTGTGCGTCTGTGAGTTCCGGGACACTGCACTTTTCCGGTATTGTTGTGGGCCCTTTTGGGAGTGAGAGGGGGTAAAGTTTGCACTGAATCTATCTGCCAGGATGTTGGCAATATCAGTAGGTTCAGTATATTTTGTGCTATTTTGCACTAGCTCAGAACATATCTGCGAGTTGCCACTTAGATTCTTGACATAGCTAAAGAAGGCCATGTGGTTATCTTTCGAATCCTTGGCTATTTTTCTTTCGAAGTTAGCCTTGGATGATTTTATGAGGGACCTTAGTTTCTGAGTGATACTGATCAGGGATGTCTTTCCTTCTTGGGATTTGCTTTTTTTCTGAACTAGTTTCCTCCTTCTATTGTATAGCCTGTTTACGGCAGGGGTCCACCAGACTGGTTTCCTTCTCTTAGGGGAGTGAGTCTTGGTTTTGCTTGGGATGGCACGATCCATGCATCCTTGTAGGTGCTCATGGAGTGCATTTGTAAAGATTCCTGCATCTTGGACACTGTTATCATTTAGCGTGGGGGCTGTGAAATTTACCATCGCTGTCTTAAGTAAGGTGAAGTTTGCTATAGAAAAGTTTTTCACTGTGGTTTCCTTGGTTGGGGGTGGTGGTGTGGTGTGGACATCCAAAGTGATTAGTTTATGGTCTGATCTAACCAGTGACGGGTTGACCTCCGTTGCGGAACACTTGTCGCCCATGTTGGCGATGACCAAGTCCAATATGTTTTCACTTCTGGTAGGGGGGTTTACCAGCTGATCCAGGGCATTTGAGTTGATAAATTCCAGGAAGCGCTGGACCTGGGAGTTTGTACTTGAGTAGTTTTCCCAGTTAACGGTAGGGTAATTGAAATCGCCCGATATCAGGGTGTTCGGTAGGACCTTCATGTTTTCCAGTGTCTCCAGAAAGGCGGAGTGGTGGTCCTGGGTCATGGAGGGTGATCTGTAGCAGGCCACAATTTGCATTGCAGATTTGCCCGATGTTAGTTGCACATGGATGATCTCAGAGGTACCATGCTGCGCCACTAACCTGGAGGTGTAGGCATTCGTGATGAATATGGATACACCCCCTCCTTTTGTGTTTCGGTCCATGTTCTGTGGCTGAAATGTATGGTATGAGTTGTAGCCCAGTAGCGCTGGGGTGCTCTGTGGAGCCTTGAAACAGGTTTCAGTTACTGTACAGATGTCGACGTTCTCCATACTGAGGAGTGCTTTGAGCGCGTGCATTTTGAGATTTAAATTCCTGGCGTTGAGTAACATAACCCTCATTTTTTTATTTGTACTGTTTATGGAGGTGGGTTTGACTTTTGAGCCTTGCCTAGAAAAGGCACTATGGGGGCAGCAAGAGCCTTGGCCAGTATTCGAAAGCCTAGGGGTGACAGATGCAAACAGACTCTTGTGAAGCAATGAGGCTTGTCGAGCATGTCGTCCCAGGCTGACAGACACTGGATCCCCTTTGAATGACACCAGAAGCTTAGCCAATTGTTGAAATTTATCATTTTTTCTTTATACTGCGGTATCATTCTTGGTGAGGGCAGGATGCTACTCAGGGTCATACCCACCTGGGCTACATGATCAGAGAGCTCTTCCATGTCTCTTTTCTTGTAGTCCAGGGAGGTATGTCTCAGGTCATTCACACCAACATGAACAATGACAGCATCATATTTGTACTTGTTCTGAAGTGACCTGAGTGCTTGTGTTATGTGGCGGATTCTGGCTCCCGACAGGCAGCTAACAGTAACCTTCTCCTTGTCCATCCTAGTGAGTGGGACGTCAGTGTGCCTATAGAGTTGCCTATTACTAGTGTGTTAGGTATGTTATTTCGCCTTAAGGGCTGTGATTGTGCGGCACACTGATTTTGTGTTTTATGTGTTGTCTGGTTTGTGATGGGAGGGGTAGGTTTTTTGGGTGCCTGCTTTGGAGGTCTCTGATGATTTTGCAGGTTTCTATTTAGAGCCTCTGAGTATGATTTTGTGTATTTATATGTATTTTTTGACAGTGCTGGTTTAGTATGTCTATGTGAGGCCGGAGGTGTGGTGCAAGTGTTAACCTTCTCCTCATGACTGCCTGTTCCATTCTTGGGTGGAGAGAGCTTAGCCTTCAGTTTAGCTATATAATTGCATCTCTCGCGTATGTTAATGTTTTGTGGTAGGAGGAGAGGGTTGTCTGTGTACATGAGGCAGTTGTAACATTGCCTCAGGATACCCAGGTTCACCAGCTGAACTGGAGAGTATACCTGAAATTGCCCATTGGTCATGCCTGAATAGTAGGGTGAGCTGCTTAGTCGCTTGGTTGGTGAGGGGTGAATATTGAGCCTTGTCCTGCTGGGCAATCAAGTGTCGGGGTATATTAGTGCTTGCTATTAGGTCTGAGCAAGTGCTGGACTGTAGGATGCTTTTTAAATGCTTAGGTTGAGAGTTACACTACTTTCAAAGGAAAAACTGAAAAGGAGACTTGGTGGAGCCGGGAATAATTTAGCCCTAGCTAACCGACGCTGCCCGGACGTGCAAAACCGTGCAAACGCGGTTTTTACAGCAGGGAAATGAAAGAGATAGAAATTAGCCCAAAATGGCCTATAAAACTACTAGCTTCTGGGCTGGAACCACTCCTCCAGGGACAGATGGCTGCTCAAAGCTCCCTCTCTCACAGGTGAACAGAGAAACCTCCTTCTATCCAAGTAAGGCATGGGCAACTCAGAAACTTGTAACACAGCCCTGAAATCAGAACTAGCCTGAAAACTGGACTATACTAGCTTAGAAAGGTGGGAAACAAGGAAAAATATTTTTGAAAAGATAAGGTTGACTAGGAATGACCTACTCGAGAACACCAAACTGGGTTGGGTCCAGTGTCTGGAGATTTCCTATCTAATTGATCATTTCCACGATAATTCTTTCCATGGTTTTGCATACTAGACTAGTGAGACTTGCAGGTCTGTAGTTTCCAGGGTCTTTTAGCACTTTGCAGTTGCTTCTATTCTCGTTCTATGAGAATCCCCCATGTTAACCTTCATCAACCCCTCTAAATAATTCCTATTATCTTTTTCCTATATGTTTTGCTTACTGCTACCATGTTTTAAACTTCATTTTCATTTTATCCTGCTCACTAGCTATCCCTTCTGAAAAAAAAACTTATGTCATCCCTAATAACAGTGACATCATTTCCACTATCCATTCTTAACACCTCACTCTTACAGGCAAGAAGGAAAACTCCAGTGTCTCAGTTTTACTTCGTTACCCTGCGTCTTTGTCTTAGTTTTTACTAGTGCATGATCTAAAACAGTTACTGAATATGTGTCAAAGCTTTCAATTAAATACACATGCTGCTGTGAGATACAATTTCTACCTACTATAGCCCAGTTTTTGTACTTTGGGAAAAACACAAATTTAGTCTCGAGTTTCTACTACTGAATTCACATTTTCAATACCAAATATATTCCTAATATTTTTTGGAAATCTACCATCTTTTGTTATATTTTCCTTTCTTGCCCCCCTCCCCATATATCATCACTACTGTAAACACAGTTCCACTCCCCACTCAAATATTCCCTACTGAAAGTAGAATATTTCTCCAAAAATTCTCATAAGCTCCATAACAGAAGATTTAGGTAGAATACAAATACATGCCATCCTAATCCTCCTCCCTTGTCAACAACACCTTACTATCAAACCTACCATTATCTTTTTTCCTGCATCACTGCTGGAGCCCCTCTAGCAATCAGCATTACCGCTCTCACTTTCCTTTGTCCTCAATATTAGGTAGACTGTCCACCCAGAAATACTCTCTTTGTCAAATTCACATATTAATATTTCTATCCAAACAAGTCTTCTGCAGCATTGCTACTGTACCCTACACCTCTTAATACAATTCACCTCTTTGCTTTTTTCTACACCTGCAAGGCCATTTACATTCCTTGAAAATATGGACAGAGTAGCCAAATCAATTGCGGCACCCACATTTATTATCTAGTCTAAAATTATGGTTACCCATGCTAAAGTGCATGTTACAGCCTGTGTTCCTATTTACACTAATTGCTATCTGTTTGTTTCTTATCCATATGCCCCTTTCCTACCAGATGTGAAAAAAAACTTTTTCAGTAAACATTCATTTTTAGCCCCCAAAAAAAAAAAGTACACTGTCTACCTTTAAATAAACACACAAAAAACACAAAAGTAAGGCACGATTGCAATTCATCGTATTTAACTGATGTTATTTAATTGGTTAACTAGACAGAAGTGAAGTATATATTAAGGGGGGACCATCACTATGGTTAGGTTTTAGCATCTGATGAAGTGGTTTTACGAAAACACAGTGATTTATGTCGCATTTATGCTTTCCCATTTTTTGTGTTTAAGTGGCAAATTACAATAAATTATACCCTGGATCTGGCTGGTGGCTCGTGCCTTATTTCTGTGTTTCTTGGTGGATCTTGGCACTTGCAATCTCCATTTATTTTGTTTTGACCTTTAAATAAATAGACTAAATTGTGTGTTGTTATATCAAATGCATTAACGTACAAGTATGCAGGGGAGGCGACCACTTGCATAACTTATTCATTTCCCTCAGTTTTTATTTTTCTGTGAACTGCTTGCCAATGTACAGTGTTCAGACCTTTCATGATTAATTACTTGTACCTCCAGACTTCTCATCTCCAGGTAAAAGCGATAACTGACTTTGCAGATACACAAAAGAATCTCTGTAAATTTTCACACAGAACATACGCTCAGCCTTCTCATGATTAAATTCTTTGCACCTTTAGACTTACTGTTTCCAACTGAAAGCCTTTGCTAATATATATAAAAAAAAAATAACAGCCAACAACTTAACAAATAACAGAGGTTGACAGCAACCTCTCTTTTGACCACCAGGTTGCCACTGTGGTCAGAAAGTCCTTCTATGTGGCACATGTCATTACTAAGGGCTTTGCATTAAGGAAGAAAGAGGTCATTGTCTCTCTCTACTCTTCCCTCATTAGGCCAGTCATTGAGTACAATGCCCCATTTGGCATGTGTCTCACTAGACACCTGCAACAACTGGAGAGGCTGCAAAAGTACCTCACAAAGAGTATCCTAGGCGTTAAACACTTGTCCTATATGGACAGACTCAAAAAACTCCAACTATTCTGTTTCATATCGCCTACTTAGAGGCGATCTCTGCTTGACTTACAAAGCCATGTCTGACCCAGCTCTGTTAGAAATGTTACATCTAAGGAAATCTCAATCACTGCACACCACATGCTCCAGAGACCTCAACCTCATTACCACAATCAACAGAATGTGCTGGAGGGACAGGTTCATAACCCAGAGACTGCCAATGCTATGGAATAGACTTCCCATACATGTCAAACAGAGCACCTCACTGTCCCTCTTTAAGAGAAATCTTGATGAGTGGATGGGAAATAAAAAATTCATCCCAGGGATCACTCCAGTGGCTCTACTCGACAGAGGCACTGGGAACTAAGGTCAGGTGGCACTATGCCAGGGTAATCCTATGGGCTAGGCTTGTAAAGGCTCCAGGGCCATTAGCCTAGTACACACCTATGAACCTATGAAGAGAAGAGGGAAAAAAAAATTTTTTTTTTTCCCCCAATTTTTCCCCCTTTCATTTTTTTTTTGGTTTTTTTTAAAAAAATCTTTATTCAAACCCCCATTTTTTAAAACCCCCCTTGTTAGGAAAGAACTCTACTTCTTATGGATGGGGAGCCTGTTCCAGAGAAGTGGTAGTCTCTGGAATGCATACCTGTCTTTCCAGCAGGTCCTATTTAAGTCATAGGCAACAATGTCTTTAGAATGGGTAATTCTGATGCAGTTTGTCTTGAGAACAAGCAAAAAGTTCATCAGAGTGAGGTCCGATGATGCCTTGTATGCCAAGACACATCTCCCTTCAACAACCTGTAGGAAACAGAATACAGGGATAGGGCTTCGAGGTAGTCTGCATAAGACACGTTATTTATGTCCTATATTCCTTTTAGTGCAGAACGTCCGTGGACAATCCAATTGTTGATGTTCCTGGTTAGGTACATATCAAATTGGGCAATGTATTCAATGACAGATCTGATGAGTGCCAAATACAGTGGAACAATTCGTTCCCCTGTACTCATCACTCATCAGACCAATGATTGAGTACAATGCCCCATTCGGAATGTATCTGACCCCACACCTGCAAAATTGGAAAGGCCCCAAAAGTTCCTCACTAAAAGGATAAAGGGTCTCAAAAATATGTCTTATGCTGCCCGACTGAAGGAATTCCAGCTCTATTCAGTAAACACCGACTGCTCAGAGGTGACCTGTGCCTGACATACAAGGCCATGTCCAACCCGAATTAATGAACATGCTTCACCTCAAAAATCTAAATCCATCAGAACTACAAGGGCAAGAGACTTAAACCTCGACACGGCTATTAATAGGACGTGCTGGAGGGACAGATTCATCACCCAGAGACTCCCTATGCTGTGGAACAAAATCCCGGTTCATGTGAGGCAGAGCACCTCGCTGGCCTTGTTCAAGAGAAATCTTGACCAATGGATGGGAGATCGCAGGTAAACCCCAGGGATAACCTCAGTGTCACTGCTTGACAGAGGCACAGCAAAATAATGGGCATAGTATCCTTCAAACTAAAGGGGTGGTGAAAGCCACAAAACTCTGGGCTAGGCTTATAAATGCCCTAGGGCAGATAGCCTAGTATGAACCTATGAACCTATGAACAATATCCTCCTTAGATCTAGATGCCATAACTTTGTTCATAATTACTACCATAGACATGTGATGGTCAAAGGCTACATTACTGTCTACATGTGCCCTCAAGGTCTAGGCAATTACTGGTCGAATTCTTACGGGTGTGTTGTAAATATGGTAGTTAGCAGCGGTGGCCAATTTCCTGAAGGATACTACTATGCATTTCTTGCCATTTAGTTTTAGTTTACAGCTCTGATATCAGTTATTTGTCTATCTCAGCCCTTTCTTGAGAACATTACTGTCAGTGGGGAATTCTATGGCTCTTGATGTTGGCCCTGTCTTCAGAACATAGGTGCAAAAAGTAGCATGTTCGCTGGTGACCTGCCTTTCTGTACAGGTGGACTACCCAAGTCTAAATTCCTGGATCCTGTCTGAACTAGCTGGCTATCCACCAGGTAATACAAAGGTTTATACCCAACCTCTCGAGTCTGCCAGGCGGACTACCCAATTCTAAATTCCTAGATCCTGTCTGAGCTACCTGGCTATCCACCAGGTAATGCAAAGGTTTATAACCAACTTCTTGAGTTTGCCGTCAATTAACAAATGCAGGATTGTGTAAAATGCCTTGGCCATTTCAAGGTAGGTAGTGTGCACCATTATGCCCTTGTTCATTGCTTTGCTGACCTCCTCAAAGAAATTCATCAGGTTCACAGGTTCATAGGTAGGTACTAGGCTATCTGCCCGAGGGCATTTATAAGCCTAGCCAGAGTGTGTCAGCTTTCGCCGTCCCATTGATTAATTAACTGAGCCTCTGTCAAGAAGAGCCAATGAAGTGATCCCAGGGGTGTATTTTCTGTTACCCATCCACTAGTCAAGGTTTCTCTTGAAGAGTGTTCGTGAGGGGCTCTACCTAATGCAGTTACAAATTTTGTTCCAAAGCATGGGGAGTCTCTGTGACAGGAATCTATCCCTCCAGCATGTTCTATTTATTGTTGTGGTGAGGTTTAGCTCACTACAGCGAGTGGCTCGCAGTGACTTGGGATTTCTTTAGGTGGAACATGTCCATCAATTCTGAGTTGGACATGGCTTTGTAAGTCAGGCAGAGATCACCTCTGAGTAAGCGATATGCCACTGAGTACAGCCGGAGTTTTTCCAGTCGGGCTGCATAGGACATATGTTTGAGGCCAGTAATCCTCTTGGTGAGGCACTTTTTTCAGCTGTTGGAAGTGTCTTGTGAGGTACATCCCAAATGGGGCATTGTACTCTATGATGGATCTGATGAGTGACGAGTAGAGGGGCACTATAACTTCTTTATTTCTAGATGTGAACTCTTTAGTAATTAGATGGGCTACATAGAAGGATTTCCTAATTAGTTTGGCAATATGATTGTCAAAGGAGAGATTACTATCTACCTGGGTCCCCAGATCTCTGATTACCTCTTCTGTATTAAGGGGGCTGCCACCTATGTGGTAATTCATGGGTGTTTTGTTTTTCCCCAAACAGGATGACTATGCATTTTTTTGCATTTAGCTTGAGACCATGACTTTGACACCAGGTGTCCATCTCAGTAAGGCCCTTTTGGAGAATGTCCGTGTCAGCCAGAGAGTCAATTATGGCTCCCAATTTGCAGTCATCGGTGAACTTAAGCTAGCCATAGTCCTCCAGTGTTTGCCTGTACTTCTGAGAAGTATATGCCGAACAGTAGGGGTCCCAGGACCGAGCCTTGTGGGACACCACTTGTGACTGGTTTAGAGTTGGACCTAGAGCCCGCTATTCTTACTGTGTGAGTTCTGTCTGTAAGCCAGTTGGCAAACCATCTCATGACGTAGGGATTTATGTTCAGGCTGGTGAGTTTTTCTATAATTCCCGAGTTGGGAATGGTGTCAAAAGCCTTGGCGAGGTCAAGGTAGGCTGTGTGAACCACCTTCCCCTCATCTATTGCTTTGGTGACTATCTCGAAGAAGTCAACCTTTTAGTAGGCATGATCTGCCCTTAAAGCCGAACTGGGTGGGGTCAAGTGTTTGGAGGTTCTCAATGTCTTTGTTAACGAGTTCCATGACGATGCGCTCCATAGCCTTGCAGACCAGGCTAGTCAGGCTTATGGGGCAATAGTTACCAGGGTCAGTTGTGGCCCCTCCTTTGTGGAGCGGAATAACCATTGCTGTGCGCCATCCTATGGGCATGTAGCCTGTGGAAAGGCTAAGGCTGTTTAGGTGGAGGGTTAGTTCGTTCTGTAGTTCATGCAAGACGCAGCCTGGGACACCATCTGGCCCCACTGACGCTGTGCATTTGGCTTTTGAAAGGGCTGTTTTCACCTGTGCATCTGTGAGTTCCGGGACACTGCACTTTTCCGGTATTGTTGTGGGCCCTTTTGGGAGTGAGAGGGGGTAAAGTTTGCACTGAATCTATCTGCCAGGATGTTGGCAATATCAGTAGGTTCAGTATATTTTGTGCTATTCTGCACTAGCTCAGAACATATCTGCGAGTTGCCACTTAGATTGTTGACATAGCTAAAGAAGGCCATGTGGTTATCTTTCGAATCTTTGGCTATTTTTCTTTCGAAGTTAGCCTTGGATGATTTTATGAGGGACCTGATCAGGGATGTCTTTCCTTCTTGGGATTTGCTTTTTTCTGAACTAGTTTCCTCCTTCTATTGTATAGCCTGTTTACGGCAGGGGTCCACCAGACTGGTTTCCTTCTTTTAGGGGAGTGAGTCTTGGTTTTGCTTGGGATGGCACGATCCATGCATCCTTGTAGGTGCTCATGGAGTGCATTTGTAAAGGTTCCTGCATCTTGGACACGGTTATCATTTAGCGTGGGGGCTGTGAAATTTACCACCGCTGTCTTAAGTAAGGTGAAGTTTGCTATAGAAAAGTTTTTCACTGTGGTTTCCTTGGTTGGGGGTGGTGGTGTGGTGTGGACATCCAAAGTGATTAGTTTATGGTCTGATCTAACCAGTAACGGGTTGACCTCCGTTGCGGAACACCTGTCGCCCATGTTGGCGATGACCAGGTCCAATATGTTTTCACTTCTGGTAGGGGGGTTTACCAGCTGATCCAGGGCATTTGAGTTGATAAATTCCAGGAAGCGCTGGACCTGGGAGTTTGTACTTGAGTAGTTTTCCCAGTTAACGGTAGGGTAATTGAAATCGCCCAATATCAGGGTGTTCGGTAGGACCTTCATGTTTTCCAGTGTCTCCAGAAAGGCGGAGTGGTGGTCCTGGGTCATGGAGGGTGATCTGTAGCAGGCCACAATTTGCACTGCAGATTTGCCCGATGTTAGTTGCACATGGATGATCTCAGAGGTACCATGCTGCGCCACTAACCTGGAGGTGTAGGTATTCTTGATGAATATGAATACACCCCCTCCTTTTGTGTTTCGGTCCATGTTCTGTGGCTGAAATGTATGGTATGAGTTGTAGGGCAGTAGTGCTGGGGGTGCTGTGTGGAGCCTTGAAACAGGTTTCAGTTACTGTACAGATGTCGACGTTCTCCATACTGAGGAGTGCTTTGAGCGCGTGCATTTTGAGATTTAAACTCCTGGCGTTGAGTAACATAACCCTCATTTTTTTTATTTGTACTGTTTATGGAGGTGGGTTTGACTTTTGAGCCTTGCCTAAAAAAGGCACTATGGGGGCAGCAAGAGCCTTGGCCAGTATTCGAAAGCCTAGGGGTGACAGATGCAAACAGACTCTTGTGAAGCAATGAGGCTTGTCGAGCATGTCGTCCCAGGCTGACAGACACTGGATCCCCTTTGAATGACACCAGAAGCTTAGCCAGTTGTTGAAATTGATCATTTTTTCTTTACACTGTGGTATCACTCTTGGTGAGGGCAGGATGCTACTCAGGGTCAGGGACATGGGAGGTATGTCTCAGGTCATTCACACCAACATGAACAATGACAGAGTCATATTTGTACTTGTTCTGGAGTGACCTGAGTGCTTGTGTTATGTGACTGATCCTGGCACCCGACAGGCAGCGGACAGTAACCTTCTCCTTGTTTAGCCTGGTGAGTGGGACATCAGTGTGCCTGAATATAGAGTCACCTATGACTAGTGTGCTGGGTACGCTGTTTTGCCTTATTGGCTGTGGCTGAGTGGCACACTGAGTCTGTGGGCTACTAGAGTTTATGCCATAAACAGCACTAAAATGCTTCAGTTCAGACTACACATGTCAAACTTGCTCCGTAAGACTTTGTGCCTGTGGTGGCTGCCCCCTCTGCACCACCCTAGCTAAGCTGCACAGCTTGCACACTTTACAACTAATAAGAGCACTCTCTTACTTTACTGTCTTTAAATTATACAAACACTCACTGTTAAGACACCCCACTTCGTATTTAAAAATGCCCATGACTGCACAAGGACAGGACCACTTTACAATACAACATGCAAATTACATTATGAAATTTTTATACAAGAACAAAAATGGTTTTACTTACAGTTGCCTCCTCAGTCCCTTCAGTGTCTTTTTAAACATTAATGACATAAAGCGGAGTATATGATTTAAGTCTAGTTTAGCAAAGTCAAGCAAAAAACTCCAATCTTTCACCTACTTCTTCCAAAGTCGAATATCACATATTCCTGTATTATTATTGTATGTATTTATTTACTGACATTTTATTACCAGAAAGTCCGACTTGGTAGATGCACATTTTCAGAAGGGGCCTGGAGAAAAAAGCCCCAAAGTAGTTCAATAATTTTACAATCCTTAAAAATAATACAAAACATCTACAGTTTAAATAACTATATCAAATTAGACATACCCTCGGATTTTCTAATCTTCCGTGCAGGACTAATACAGTCCTGCACGAAAGCGGCAGTTTAAGAGGAGGACGGCAGCGTGCCATGCATATTAATGAAGGCGCACTGCCTGAGCTCCAAATCCAACACTGAGTGTGGACAAGTGCAGGGGGTGTGTCTGACAGCAGAGCTCTCAGAATAAACACTCCCCTGCAAAGTAGAACAGATGAAAGTGTAAATAAATGAACGAGACCGCTCATAGGTGTCCGCATATCCCCACCAACAGTCCCCATGTGTTCAACAGCAACAGTACATTGAAATAAAACGAAGAAACCCTTGTATTTATTTTTTTTAAAACAGCTAACTGTAGGTGCGCAGGTTTGCCCATCGCTTAGCTACGGTTAAAACAGCTGAAAAGGCTGAAGAGGATAACAAGGTATATATGCAAATGAAGCAGCACAGCAATAGTATAGTGGTTACAGCATCCACCTAACGAACAGGCATTCCCGGTTCGAGTCCCACTGTAGCACATATTTTCCATCTGTAATCTGTATATGAACATATTTTTACATCTTTTTGCCATATAACCTACATAATAAGATTTAAATGTGAAATGGAGTACTGCATGAAATGCACATGTGAAGTGTCAGTGTCATAATGAATAAGGCACTAGTAAGCAGGTTTAAGCACAAATAAGCAGCAGTAAGCGTGCCTGACTGCGTTTGGCGTGGGTAAGCATTGCTTACACAGATTAAGCAAAGTAGAAGCTAACTGGGTGTAAGAAACTGTAACTGGAGGTTAGCAGTGCTTACCGTCACGCAAACCTGCTTACAACTTCTTTACAGTGCCTTAATCATTCTGGATCCAACGGCCCATGTTCTGCCGAGCAACAAAATAAACTGCCTCTGCAAGGCTCAAATTCAGGACCCTGTACACTATAGTCGCAGTAGTTAACCACTAAGCCATCACAGCAATAGATATGCATGAGGTTTCAGCAAACTAATCCTCACCACAAGAAAATCAATCCAAATATGTGAACTGAATCTATGTACAGTGTGATGCTGGATAATCTGCCACAGAACATAAATATGTGAACTGGAGTACTGCAGTAAGCATAGATTTGAGGTGTTATTGCAATAAAGTGTAGAAGTCCCCAGGTCCCCATACAGTGTATGTACACATGAATCACGGATACCAGACACATATATAACCTGTAATGAAGAATAAATCATTGCCAAATGGCAAATATAGTGCTAATTAACTATTAAGCAATGCTAACCACAGCACAGCTCAAGTTAGTAAGTGTAAGCAACGTGTAGGGAAACCAATTCAATCTGCCTAGTGGTATACCTCTTTAAGCAGTGCCAACCTCATGTAAGCAGGTCTTCCCATAGCTTAGCCTTTTCAAAACTGGCCAATCACAGGGAAGTGGAGGAGAATGGCTGTATTTAAACCCCACAGGTGGGAATACTATCCATAACTGGTTGTAGCTTCCTACTGCAGGCAGAATGGCTGGTGTGGGTGAAGGCACTCGATTTAGAGCGCAGCGCTGGGGCATCCATGAGTCAAAAATCATGGTATGGCTCCTGGTAAAACACCATGATCAGAGACTACTGCAGGGCCAGTACCAGGGCTCGCAGTATAAAACGGAGGCCTGGGACAGTCTCGCCCGTGACCTCACCAGTGCCACAGGCATCCCCCGGACTGGTGAGCAGGTCAGGCACCACCATGCTGACCTGAAGCGGCAGAGGGGGGATGTATGGGAACAGTGGATCCAGGAGTCTCAGCAGATACCCAATGCCTCAGTACTGAGCAAGTACTTATTCTACTAAGTAGTAAATAATTGCCTAGCTTGTGTATACTATGGATAGGTATGGCTAAATATCACTGCATTTCACTGACAGCTGTAGATGAGCGGGCTGCGAACCAGCAAGCCCATGATGCTAGGCTGCAAAGCGTGCCTCGTGAGGCAGGTTAGTAATCAGTCTGCATGTACTGTCATAACAAATAAATATAAGAGCCTTAGAAAGTGTTGTACCAGTAGAAATGAATGTGTAATAGTCTGTGAATAAAGGTATAACCCCTGGAGTGCTTTTGTTTACTCTTCTCTCATATGATGGCGATCTGTTCCATACTATAAATAGTACTGTTGTATCTTAAGCAGTGTCACGCACACCGTGGTATACAGATAAAATGGGCATGAAGTCCTGCATAACATTGTTGGAAGTGCCAAGTGGTCAGTTATATTGTACAAGTTAGGGAGACTTAGAAAACAGTCGAAAGCTTTACAACTCCCTGATAGCACAGTGTACTGTGATGTTAGCTATAATAATTTGTCACACACAGCAGGGGTTTGAATCCTGGGAGTGCTACTAAGTTGTATGCATAATCATACCCCACAACTGTACAGATTTTGATACAATGTTCAGATAGAAAGCTGTATGCATAATTACACCCAACAAGAGTACAGAATTTGCTAGAATGTTCAAATTGTAAGTTGTATGCATAGTCATATCCCACAATTGTTCCAATCTGTCCAGCATGTCTAGATAAATGGCCCATATCACCAGCTTGGTACCCTTTTCCCCTGAAAATACAGTGTGATGATTCAAGAAATGTAGGCAGCTGTCAATGACATATAACTGAAAGTCAAACGTGTACATAGTCAGAAAATGTATATGGAAGCAAACCTGTCACTCTAACACCTCACCCAAAGTGTATGACAGCAATTCTCAACATATGTTGCATTAACACCTGCAGCCTGTCACGCCTGTATGCAAGACACAGGTCATGTATATAATAATTTATAAACATACCAGTGTACAATATAAGGCCACTGTGTAGTGTAACAACACATGTAAGGGAAAGACCACTGCAGTGACTAAGAATGTTGTGAAAACTACAAGGATATATCAGTTGTTAACTGAACTCTCTCTCTCTCACCTCTACCATATGTGCGTAATAACCCAATGACACTCCTCAACTGGTATGTGCACACTCCGAACCTTTGTTGGAACATATGTCCTAATGGTTTATAAATTTAATGGCCACTGTTGTTCCATATATGCATGTGTTCTGCTTGCTCTGCAACTGTGTTAAATCTGGTGTGTTGGGTTAATGTGAATACCTATGCATGCTGTTATAACTAATCCTGAATGGTATTGACTGTTACTAACCCATATCTGTCATAAACCTGTGACAACACAGCTCATATGGGAAGGCTGGTCCCAGCGGACCCACCTGTCCCACCTCAGCTGGCCATGGCACTGGGCACCAGCACATCTAGGGCCCAGCCTGGGACCTCCTCCTCTGTGGGCCCTGTGCCACCTTCGGGTGGAACCGCTGTAGGGGATGAGGCTCACCCCCCCAGAGCGGGAGTGGAGGGGAACTTGTCACCCGTCAACAGGTCTGGGCCATGGTGTGTAAGGAGCTCGATCTGGAGTATCGAGAGCGGCTATGCCAGCTTGAGGGCCGAGTGGCGCTATTAGAGGGTGAGCCTGCCCCTCCTACACAGCCTACAGCACAGGCACCTTTGAGGCCATGAAGGTGCAGTGGTGACTGCCCATGGGTGGGGACCTCAGTCCCACTGTTTCCAGTTTGGGGGCTCACGGGCTTGCGACTTCCAAATACTCCTCCCCATCCAAAGTGTTTACCCCCCACATGTGTCATATACCGGCCCTATATGCGTCTTGTGTGTTTTTTCTGTTAACCTACCCAACCTACTTCCCCAAATATACCTACTACCCCTCCCCAACATCCCACTCTCACCTGAAAAAAAAAAGGCAATCTGCTCCCACAAAAAAATCTAGCTCCATACATAGCTGTCCATTTCAAATGGAAACATGTAATCAGGTCTAATTGACATCACAATGAATATATGTTGTCCTCATCCCTCTCCCAGGGGTTTGAGGGTCCAAATATACCTACACATATAGTGTATATGCACAGCTGTTTCTGTAGAAGAAATGGGCAGCTAATGGACCTTTCCTATACCCTTCCTGCACATACCTAGCTATTTTCCCTACTGTCTTTCCCTCTTTGTGCCCCGTTTTTCACCACTTTCCTATTAATTCCTTTTTCTTTTCTTTTAAAGGAATTAGCGTGGGGGTAAGCACTGTTAAGCAGCGGTAAGCGGGTTTGCATGGGGGTAAGCTATGCCTACACAGGTTGAGAGATTTTAAGCTGACTGTAAGAAAACATAAGCAGAGGTTGGCAGTGCTTACCGTCGTGCAAACTCGCTTACAATCGCTTAAAAGTGCCTTAATCACTCTGTAGCCAACGTCAGCAACAAAAAAAAAAACTGCCTCTCCAAGGCTCGAACCCAGGACCCTGCACTCCACACACAAAGTGATTTACCACTAAACCATGGCAGATATACATAACCTGAAGTTTTCACAAACATATCATGCAGCACAATCAGTCAACAGTACAGGAAATGTACCATTATCACACCACATAACCTGTTAATGCAAGAAGTCTGGACAAAGTATGCCACACTGTGGGTACAAATAGGCATATATGTCAACTAATGCGCTGATACACTTAAATGTTGCTAGTTACACAGTTATATGTATTAGAACACATATGTAGAAGGAGATGAAGTCTGAAACACAAAAGTGTTGCCACTAGTTACTGACTTCAATGCTGCGATCATCCATGACAATTGCCAAGTGAATGAGGAACAGGCCAAAATATGAGCCGAACATGCATGGACATATGGACAGATATATATCTCTAAATGTAGACAGATAGACAGCTATATGTATATATAGATATAGTAAATGTATGACTCACAAATAATCATATAACATCAATTGTATACAGACACATACATATGTTCATACGTACATATGTGTATATATACATACATATATATATATATATATATATATAACCATATCAGATATATATAGATACATACATATACACACACATAAAAGGTATCAGTAGCCATACATATGTAGAAGCAGTGTGGAAGTACTGGGTGCAAAGTATATCCCTCAGCCACAAGCCCTTGAACTGGCACCTGTGAAATGTGTAGTGTGGCAAACATTCCCACAAATGAGAATACTGACATTGAACATATACCCACCCACAATTCAAAGGACATGACATGACACACAGGTATGTATACACAGATAACCTTTATTCGTGTACTATACAATAATGTATGCCAGTACTGACTCCACATAAGGATTGAAATATGTAATCAGTCACGAATGCAAGGCCCACTCAAAACAGTAGATGCAAGCTATGTGTATATAACCATACTATGCTGTCCAGGCCAAGGCCTTCAATTAGTACAACAGTAGAAACAGGATTTGCCTTCAAGATACGTAACAATCAACAATTACATATGTAGTTCAGTAGACTCCAATTACACCCTGTAGTCAAGCCCTAGGAGGAAAAGTAGCACTTGCGTTAATGTCACAGTATCTTGTACATAACATTGCTTAACCTAACATCTCACTATCACACTGAATGACCCTCGTCTTAACAGTTATATCCCTGAAAAGGTGCCATAGCCTAGGTTAATGGCATAGAACCCCCCCAGCCCATAAAAGGCTGTACAAGGGCAAGGAACACTGTGTACCAAACACTTACCTCTGGAATATACAAGGGCACATATGTGTTGTCCAGCTGTTGCCCCCATATATATATGGGCTTGCCCCAACAGTTGGTGTGGGAGTCCATGACATGACTGGGATGATAGCAGTAATGCTAGTGGTAAATAATGATAGGCTACCTAGGTCACAGCAGGACAAAGACCGGCATATATGTGGAGGACAGAGGCAGGAACATAGGGCCATATTTGCATTATTGCTGTTACACACCCTGGAAATTGCTGGTGTTACAGGAGTCGTTGCAGCATACCCTTATGCAGGGATACGACATTGAAATACAAATGGATGTAGCCATGCACTGATAGCACTCAATAGACAGAATGCCACAGATATATCTGGGACAATACCTGTGTAGTGCACAGGCAAAACCTAACAGCCAATCCCCCTGGTATCATATGGATAGGCCCACAGTTGAGAGCTATGCAGACAGACAACATTCCATGAAAAAGTACCATGTACACAGAAACCCTGTAAGAACAGCAAGATACAATGCACACAACAACAACACTACTCACGCTGTCTGTAGGTCTGGAACCTTACCCAAATGTAGATTTGGCCTGTGTCTGCAGGTTCTGCTGTAAGAGGTATTGCTACAGTACAGTTTTGTACCTACCATAAATGCAGATGTTCGAGTGTATACACTGCTGCAGTCATTACACGTGGGTTATCCTGCCGTCAGGCGGTTCTCCAGTCGGCCTGAGTTCCAAAGTCTTGGTCCGATGTCAGTTGCTGTCGCCTCCTCTCTGACGTCAGTGCGACAGGGGTATATAAGATGCAGCAGACGCCATTTTCTTCAGTTTTTCTTGCCCCAGATGTCAGGTGCCCCCAAAAAGGTAGGCTATTCCAACTGCTAATAAAACATACATAAGAAAAGCAATCAACAACTTTCAGATACCAGCAAATACTCCCCATAGGTAGTAAAGGGTAGAATACATAGGTACGTACCAGCAAGTAAGAGGGGAAGGAGGGAGGGTAACCTGGACTGCAGCAGTGTATACACTCGAACATCTACATTTATGGTAGGTACAAAACTGTACTATGTTCATCGTGTTACACTGCTGCAGTCATTACACTTGGGTAGAATCCCAAAGCTGAGGTAGGGTGACTGGTACTATAAGGCATTAGGGGTGGCTATAAGGCCCTGCAGCACTGCAGTGGTGAAGCCAGCTCTGGATTTAGAGTATAGAGGCAGATGGCAGTGCTTGGCGAAGGTATGTACAGAACTCCAAGTTGCTGCTTCCAAAATGTCCTTGGTAGGTACTCCTCTGAGGTAGGCAGTTAAAGTGGCTGTTGCCCTGGTGGAGTGAGATCTAATGCTGTTAGGTACAGGTTTCCCATGGTGTGTATAGCAGAAATGTATACAGTGTCCCATCCATTTTGAAATGGTCTGTTTTGAAATGGCTTTTCCTTGTGCTCCTGCAGCATATGCTACCAATAATTGCTCAGATTTTCTGAAAGCTTTGGTTTTGTCCAAGTAGAAGGTAACTGCCTGTGTATGTCCAAAGAATGCAGTAGTCTCTCTCCTTTATTCTGTGGATTTGGATAAAAAGTTGGCAAGTGAATAGTTTGGCTTAGAGCCACACTTGATACCACCTTTGGCATAAACGTAGGGTTAGTTCTTAAAGACACCCTGTCTTGGTGGAAAATGATGAAAGGTTCCACTGCCATTAGTGCCTGTAATTCTGAAACTCTTCGTGCTGATGTTATTGCCAGGAGTAGAGCAGTTTTCCAAGAGATATATTTTAAATCTGCTGTGTTAGCTGGCTCAAAAGGAGGTAAAGTTAATTTTTCCAACATGAAGTTGAGGTCCCAAGTTGGAGTAGGTGCTCTACGGGGCGGTCTTATGTTTTTAGCCCCTCTGAGGTACTGTTTTAGCAAAGGATTAGAGAAAATTGGTGAATCCATGTTGTAATGAGCAGAGATGGCAGAGGCGTGGATCTTGATGGATGAAAAGGAGAGGCCTTTGTCCAGCATCTCAGTTAAATATTGTAATATCTGAGGAATATTTGGGACAAGAGGGTCAAGGCTGTGAGCCTGGTTCCAGGCACAGAATCTCTTCCATTTATCCGAATAGGCTTTCCTGGTACTAGGCCTTCTGGCCTCCAGAATGACATCCATAACCGCTTTGGAGAGAGGCATTGCTTGCTTGACTAGGAAATCTTCCATGCAGCCAGGTTTAAATTCTTTAGCTGGCTGTGAAGTGTCTGATTGTTGTACCGAGTCAGCAGATGTGGGATTTTAAGGCAGAATCCAGGGTGGTCCTTGTGCTAAGTTCTTCAAGATTAGGTACCAGTGCTGGCGTGGCCAAGTCTGGTGCAATCAGGATCATATTTGGCTCTTCCTGCCTGGCTTTGATGAGTACCTTTGGAAGGAGAGGTAGTGGTGGGAAAGCATATACTTGTAGGTTTTTCCAGCTGAATGAGAGGGCATCCACTTTCCATGCTTGTGGATGGTAAGTCCTTGTGCAGAATTTCTGTAGCTGGCAGTTTATTGGGGATGCAAAAAGATCTATGTCCGGGCTCAACCATTTCTGTGTTATCATTCTGAATATTTGTGGATCCAATTCCCATTCGTAGGGATACATGATGTTTCTGCTTAAGTCGTTTGCCAGTGTGTTTTTCTCTCCTGGCAGGAATTGTGCTTGCAGACGAACTTGAAAGTTTAGAGCTGTGTTCCACAAGGTCATGGCTTGTCTGCAGAGGGGATAAGAGTGAGTGCCCCCTTGCTTGTTTATGTACCACATAACTGTGGTGTTGTCTGTCTTTAGTAGTAGTTGTCCTGGATGTAGCAGGTCCTTGAAGGCTATTAGGGCATTTTGTACAGCTAGCATCTCTTTTTGATTGATGTGAAGATGCCTTTGTTCTGCGGGCCACTTGCCCTGAATACATTTTCCTGCCATGTGTGCTCCCCAGGCGTAATCCTATGCATCTGTTGTCAGTGTTTGCCTGGGTGCGGGTTGAGTAAAAGGCTGTCCCTTGTTGAGGTGACAAGCTTGAGCCCACCATCGAAACTCCTGTTGCAGGCAAGGAATTAGTAGTATAACTGTTTCCAAACTTTAACAGTGTTGAGACCAGACACTCTTTAGATACCATTGTAATTTCCTCATATGCAGCCTGGCATATGGAATTAGTAGTATGCAAGATGCCATGTAACCCAAGGCCTGCAGAATTTTTCTTGCAGGGAGTTGGGTTTTTGTTGCCATTAATTGAAAATATTGGGTCAGATGTCCTTGCTTGTCTGGCGTGAGATAAGCCATCTGGGCCGTTGTATTCAAGCTGGCACCCAGGAATATTATCTCTTGTGAGGGCACTAGTTTTGATTTCTTTTCATTTACTGTGTACCCTAGGCAACTTAATAACTGTTTTACAAATGCCAGATGCTTTAGAAGAATGTCCTTGCTCTCTGCTTGAATCAGGCAGTCATCCAGGTATGGATAAATTTGAATTCCTTTCTGTCTGCAAAATGCAATTACTGGTGCCAGGCACTTTGTGAAGACCCTGGGCGCAGTAGATAAGCCAAAGGGCAGTGCAGAGAATTGATAGTGCATTGAACCAGCCATGAATCTGAGGTATCTTTTGCAGTTTTGTCTGATAGGGACATGCAGGTATGCCTCCTTGAGGTCCAATGTTACGAGCCAACCTTTCTTGCCCAGCATGGTAAGAAGCTGCTGTAGTGTCAACATTTTGAATTTTGGAACATCCAGGTAAGTGTTTAGGGAAGAAATATCCAGAATGGGCCTCCAGGCTTTATCCTTTCTGGGAACCAGAAAGAGTCTTGAGTAAAATCCTTGTCCTTGCTCCTGTAGTGGTACCTTTTGAATAGCTCTCATGTCCATGAGTGCTGTAATTTGTTTTTGAGCCTCTGCCCATTGATTTGGTGGCAGGTTTGGCATTCCTTTTAACCTTGGCAGATTGTGAAAGTGGAACCTGTAACCTTGAGATACAATGTTGAGAACCCATTTGTCTTTGGTGATCATATGCCAATTGTGATAGAAAAGTGCCAGTTTTCCTCCCAAGGGGGCTGCCAAGAGAGAGCTGTTGGGCAGCTTTAGTGGGAAGTCATTGGGGCTGTTTTTTATAAGGTTGTGGCCTGTCTTCCCCTTCTTTCTGGCCTGATGCATCCCATTGTCGAGGCCTGTAAGAACCTTGTGAATGACCTCTACCTCTTGGACGTCTGTATCTGCCCCTTTGAGGTCTGTCTGAAACTGGAAAGGACCAATTCTTTGTTGGCCAATTTCTGCTAAATCGAGGAAGCTGAACCTGTAAGACATTCTTCACCATTTGCATAGATTTTGCCTTATCCTCCATTTTCTTTAATACCTCTTCTGCCTTAACTCCAAATAACACATCTTGCTGTAAAGGTGCATCCAATAGTTTTGCTTTAACATGATCCGGTAATGTATGTTCTTTTAACCAAGCATGTCTTCTAATGACAGAACCTGTAACAGCTGCTCTACAGGAGGCCTCTAAAGAATCAAAACCACACTGCAAAGTGTGTTTTCCCACTTGTTGAGCTGCATGCAATAAATCCTGCATTTCCTTTAAATTAGGAGGATCTGAATCTGGAAGCATTTTTTTGTTTCAACTGAGACATCAAAAATTGCTGACATTTTAACATGTGAAACTGGCAATTTAAGGCCCTCATTGCTAAAGTTGCAGACGTATATACTTTCTTCCCCCATCTGTCTAATGCTCTGGAATCTCTGTCAGAGGGGACTGGATTCTTTGCTGGTGAGGCCTTAACCCCTTTGGGTCCCTGAGAAATAGTTTCAGGGTCGGCAACAGGGCTTTTATAAAGAAGTTTGTGTGAGTCAGGGACTCTGCAGTATCTGTCAGGCTTAACTGGGGCTGGAGGTAAAGAATCAGGATTTAAGCTGGATTCAGTATAGACATCATCCACAATATCTAACACTGGCGGAATAGCAAGGGGTCTGTGTTGAGGTAATAAAAGGAAGTCTCTGAGCCTTTTCTTGGATTCTGAGTAATCCTGGCCTTCCCAATGGAAATGCACCCTCATGGTATGTAAGGTTTCCCCAAAGGAGTAGTCCTCAGGCGGAGAGGCTGATGGAATTGATTCCTCAGCATCAGAATCCTCATAAGGGGGTAAGGAGTATCCTAGGTCTGAGGATGAATCTGAAGAGATGGATACCTGGTCGGATGAGTCATAGTCTGCATCCTGTCTAGGCCTTTTATCAGGAGGGGGATGGGAGCCCCTGATCAGAGTGATTAGGTCTTCGGCCATTTTGAGCATTTGTTTCTTAGGCATGGAGGCCTGTCCTGGAGAATGCTGTATTTGTTTCTTTGTCTTTAAAGTAGGTTTAGACTTAGCAGAAGATTTAATGTTTAACTGAGTAGGTCTGAAAACACCCTCTGAAGCTGCAGGTTGTTCAGCTACTCTGGATCCCTCTGAAGGGGTAGTTTTGGTAGTCTGAATAACATGTGCATCCGATGGCCCAGCCATCTCCACGTGGGAGTCAGAGGCAGCCTGTGATTCAACAGAAACGGTCATCAGGGGCTGCAAAGGCGCCTCGCTGAAAACCAGAGAACCGGCGACTGGCCTAGAAGAGGCTTCGTTGTCAGTTTTGGGTCTCGGATGCCTATCCTTGTCTTTGCGCTTTTTATGTATTTCGGTCGTCGGAAGTACTGACGGCATGGTATAATTGAATTTTCTGCCAAAATAATGTCGGGCAAAATCAAACCGACGTTTAATAGTGCGCTTGTTAAACCTAGCACAAAACCGACAACCAGTGACGTCGTGATCTGGGCCTAGGCATGGATGCAATAAGAATGGAAATCCTTATGAGGTATTTGTTTCCCACAAGAAATACAGTTATTAACTTTTACTGACATCGGTCTGAGGCAAGAAAAAGTTTCCCCAACAGGGTACTTAGCTTTGTAGAAGACTTCGGTTCTGGATTCAGAATGAAAATCTCAGGAGTCGGCCGACCGGCACTTGCGAGCTGCTTTTGCTTCGGGCACCGCACGGCAAGAAAGACTGAAGAAAATGGCGTCGGCTGCATCTTATATACACCTGTCGCACTGACATAGGCGACAGCAACCGACGCCGGACTAAGACTTTGGAACTCAGGCCGACTGGGGAACTGCCTGACGGCAGGATAACCCAAGTGTAATGACTGCAGCAGTGTAACACGATGAACATATGCTGTCTGTAACACAGGAAGGATGTCATCCATACTGTAAAGGTGAAGGGGCAACGCCCATAGAAGGTAGCAATTTATAGTACAGGGTTGCCATGACAGTGGTTATCTGAAGTAATACATAGCAGGCTGCATGCAATTAGCAACTGGTGGACACTGACTGGTGCAGAGGCCACCATCTGATGATGTGCAATACCAACAAAAGCATGCTGCAATCTAGTCAAACCAGCTCAATCACTCTACTGGAGAGACAGAGAGAGGAAAAAAAAAAACATTTTCAAAAAAGGTCACAAAGCTCAGGGTTGTGTCACAGCAGAAAAAACATAACAGGTATGTGAAACAGATATGCATTTACTGGCATGTAGTATGTGGCATAGAATAATAGGATGTATACTGTGAAAGGAAGTATATGTGCCATCAGTACTTGTTCCTGTAATTGTGTTCTGCTCAACAACTGCACTGGACAGTAGTGTCAGTCCCTGTGGGCAGTGGGACATACCTGTCAAATGTGCAGACCAGCAATGAATGGCAAAATGTGACCCATGATATCTGTGTTCTGTAAATTACTGTGGCCAATGGCTGGTGGGGGTATTAATACTGCCATGATAGACACATGGGTGAGAGACAACATCACCTGCAGGACAGTCATGTTAAAGTGTAGCACAGCATGCCCAACTGCCATAGCAGTATAATATGCTTATCTAAAGTTTGTCACCATATATAGCCCCCTAATGTTAGTCTGCATTCACATGTGACACCTGTCTATGTTGCAGCAAGACAGAACACTTCAGCTATGACGTAAAGAGGGTACATGACTGTGGTCCAGATATTCGTATGCACCCCACATACAGATACGTATATGTGTGATACATATTCACAGCTGTGTATGTTTACAGAACCTCTGACAGTTATACATTTATATACGTATATAAACAACACAAAATGATATCTACACATATATGCACATATGTATATATATATCTATATATATATATATATATATATATATATATATATATATATATATATATATATATATATATACCATCATCTTCTTTCGGCTGTTCCCGTTAGGGGTCGCCACAGATATATATGAGTGTGTGTCTATATGTCTACATATATATATATATATATATATATATATATATGTCAGCACATGTCCCCTGCCATGACGTGTGAGAGAACATCACACATCAATACACAACATACCTACACACCAGTACATGGCTGCAAGATGGAGAGTGGAGTGTGGTGTGTAACCCATGTTGAGAACACATCGCAATTCTATGAGAAGGTGGGATACATATGTTGGTGAAGGGTATTAGGCACATATTGGTATGTAGGTCTGGCTGGGTGACAAACAAGACAGCATACAGGGCTGGTATATGACACGTGGTGGTTAAACACCGTTTATGGGTAGTTACATTTGGAATGTGGAGGCCATTGAGCCCCTACATGGGAACATGGTGCCCACCCCATGCACAGTCACAACAGCATCTACATGAACATAAAGGTACCTGGGCTGTGCACTGGGCAGGAGGGACATGCATGTCGAACCTTGTGTATGTGTACTGCATGCCTCCAGGTGATGTAGCACATACCCCATATCTCTGTGGAGCTCCCTGTGCACAATACCCGCGACCTAACTGGGTGACAAACACATGTCTGTGTGTGCTCCATGGGAGGGACACCATCCCCTGAGGTGGTTCCACATGAAGGTAGTGATGGAACAGTAGATAATGAGGTTCCATGGTGGGTCACAGCTGTGATGTGGACTGGTAACATGTGCACATTAAGTTGGAGTGGTGTTCCTGCTGGGACATAACCCCTACACATACAGGTGTGTAACGGTCATGGAACATATGTGGGCTGTAATAGTCCACACAATCCCAGAACATGTCCAACAGCATGCATAGATATCCCCAATATCACAGAATGGCAGATGTGTAGCAATCACAAAGCAGGCCTACCACATGCATGTGTGGAAACATAGTGGCAGTGACAATGGCATGCAGATGAAATACCCTGTAACAGCCCAGTAACTCTAGTGTCTCCACAAGGAGCATGTCTATAAACACATAGCAGAAAGTGTTGTACACTACAATATATGACCCAATTGTACATATACTGGACACATACCACTAGCGTTGTGTCAACATTATGTTGGAGCTGATATGGTGGCAGGAGACTGATTTGTGTATTGTATTATGGTAAACTTGACATATGAGTTGCTCAGACATATTTCCATCATTATGTCTTTCAGGGAGTATGGCACACCCGAGGAATCCCGCATACAGTGCCGCTGAGGATGAAATTATAATCACCAGCATCATCCACAACTACCAGCTGTTGTTCTCACGGACAAACCAGGACCAGCAGGAAAGAACAACCATTGTGGACTGATGTGGTCTACAGGGTGAATGCACAGCCGTACATATGAGCAGGTCCGCCACCATTGTAGCGACCTGCTCCGCCAAGTACATCATCGTGCCGCTGCTGTGCGGGGTGACCACCTTGCAACGGGGGGGGGGGTGCCATAATATCCATCCCTCACCAGAGTGGAGGACCTGCTCATGAGCCTGGTAGCACCTGTCCGCCCACAAGAGCAACAGACTTATACAGTCATGGAGGTGGGTGGTACACACACACACACACACACACCAGATATGGAGCATGCAGGTAAGGTTCTAGGGCATATCAGTAGACTATTGTAGTGTATGCATCTGTACAGGTAGATCATGCATATGTGAGATGTGGGGTCTGTTGCTGTGTAGTACTGATAAGCAGTAATGCATAAATAGAAGTTATGTTCTTACCATAACGTTCCATGTTAGTTGTCTTCTTCTCGCCTTCTTCTTGCTGGATGGGTTCGGAGCCGACCTCGCCCCGACCGCCACTCTAAAAGCTCGAGTTGGTTCCACCGGCTCCAGGCTCCCCCTTATATCCCACAATGCTAGGCAGAGTTACCTCAGATCTCGTTTTGTAAGCTAATAACAGTAACAGTATAACTGTAAAACAGAATCCACCTCTAACAACAGGAAGAAAAGGTGACCTACATCCTGAACCAAGAAATATGCATAATAGCATATGACTAAGAAAGAGGTGGTAGAAAGAGAGGTCACGATCACAACTCCTCTAGGTCTGTCCGGGCCAGGGAAGGAGGGTGGGGCAAGAAGAAGCGAGAAGAAGACAACTAACATGGAGCGTTATGGTAAGAACATAACTTCTATATTGTTGTCTATCTCGCCTTCATTCTTGCTGGATGGGACCGCCCCCTAGCACCTTGTCCCGGGTGGCCTAACGGAACAGACTCTGAGAACAGTGGAACCAAAATTAGCTCTATGCCTAGAAGCTAAATCCAACTTATAATGAGAAATAAAAGTGTGAGTAGCCCAAGTAGCCTGCACAAATGGTGTCAATAGGCAGTCTGTCTTGAAGGCTAAAGAAGTAGCCAAAGCTCTGGTGGAATGGGCTTTAGGTTTATTAGGCAATTTTGTTGTCTAATTTCATATACCAGGAAATCAAAGATGTTAGCCATCTGGATAATGATACCTTTGAAACTGAAAGTCCCTTTCTGCTTTCATGATAGGAGACAAACAGCTGATCAGATTTTCTGAATTGTTTCGTCCTATCCAAGTAGTACCTTAATTGACGATGAACATCCAGGCAGTGTAATTTTGTTCAGACCTATTTGAATACTCTGGGAAAAAGACAGGAAGGTCAATGGTTTGATTTATATTCGATGTTGAAACCACCTTAGGCAAAAAGGACGGGTTAGTTAAGGAAACTCTGTCCTTATGGAACACAAGATAAGGAGAACGACAACTGAGTGCTTGAAGTTCTGAAATTCTTCTAGCTGATGTGATAGCCACCAGAAAGAGAGTTTTCCATGATAATAATTTCAAGGAACATGAAGCTGCAGGTTCGAAGGGGGAAGAATCAAAGAAGCAAGAACTAAATTTAGGTCCCAAGGAGAAGGAGGATTTCTTATAGGAGGTCTGAGAAGAAAACTCCTTTCAAAAAGGCTTTGCAAAGTTTGTGGGACATTAGGGCAGATTCAGAAATGCCCACATGGAAATTAGAAATAGCTGCCAATTGAACCTTAAGAGTAGATGGAGATGAACCTGCATGGAAGAGTTCAGCTAGAAAATCAAGGACTAGTTGGATGGAAGCGGTGAAAGGATCTATGTCCTTTCCTTGTGCCCAATATGAGAAGCGTTCCACTTACTCAAATAAATCTTCGAGTGGAAGATTTATGGAAGCTATCAATATATCTCTAACAGAGTGAGATAATTGAGGAAGCCTGGCTACGGTTGGAACTGGAGGAACCAAGCAGTGAGGTTCAGAGAGGGAGGGGCGATGAAACTGACCCGACTGGTGGATCAAAGATCTGGAACTAGGTCCAGATTCCACGGTCGCTCCAAAAGAAATCGATGTAGAAAGGGGAACCACACTTGTCGAGGCCAGTAAGGAGCAATGAGGATCAATGAGGCCTTCTGGCGATAGCTTTCTGTATTACTTGAGAGATCAGTGGGAAAGGAGGAAATGCATATAGAAGTCCCTGGGCCAAACTTGGACTAGAGCGTCCCTGCTGGGTTGGCCTGGTAAAGGGAATAGAGTGAAAAATTCTCTGCACTTGCTGTTTTGGGAGTAGCAAAAGATCGCAAGGCTGACCCCCCTTGAGAAAGATTTCTCTCACTACAGAGTCTTTCAGAGACCACTCGTGAGGCATGAGTATAGCTCTTCTCAACTTGTCCGCAATGTGATTGGACTTCCGGGATGCGTTGCTATCAGAAAACGCTGAGAAGAAATCGCCCATTGCCACAGTCTGAGTGCTTCTCGACACAGGGGGTATGATCTGGTTCCGCCTTGTTTGTTGATGTACCACACTACAGACATATTGTCTGTCTGATTGCAATCGCTCCCAAGGAAGAGAGTCTTGAAGGGCTTGCAACGCTAAAAGCACTGCTCTCATCTCCAGAACATTTATGTGCAAGTGGCATTCGCTTGGTTGCCATGTGCCCTGGACTGTCCCCTGATAATGCCCCCACCCGATCAGGGAGGCATCCGCTGTCAGAGTAGCAACCGGAGGAGGTGGAACAAATGGTCTTCCGACAGGAGCTGGGGAAGACATCCACCACATGAGATGCTTTTGCACGCTTGTGATCATAATGGTGTGAGACATTGGAAGTTCCTGGTATGACCATTGGGTAAAAAGCATCCACTGAAGGATCCGCATGTGGTATCTGGCCAATGGAAGGAGAGGTATGGGCATGCCATGATTCCCAACACCTTTAGAACTAACCTGGCTTTGACTCTGTTGTTGAGAAGAAGTGACACCAATTTGTGAATGTCTGATATCCTTTGGTTCGTTAGCCTTGCAGACATGTTTATAGTATCTAAATTTGCCTATGTAGGTAATAGTAATGACAAGGCGACAAAACAGACTTTCGAATTTATTGAAATACCCAGTTTTTGACAAGCAAAAGTATAATCTCTGGCCATCAGAAGGAGATGCTTGGTGGGAGCTGTGAAGCCAGTCGTCCAAATATGGAAACACCTGGAATCCTTGTCGTCTCAGGTGAGAAGCTACCACTGCCATGCATTTGGTAAACACCCGGGGGCAGTGGTGAGACCAAAGGGCAGGGCCCTGAACTGAAAATGACTGGTTCCCAGCCTGTAGCCTAGGAATCTTCTGGAGCCGTCTGTTCATTTATGTGATAGTACGCATCGAAGGTCTATAGAGCACATCCAGTTTCCTTTGCCCAAAGGGGAAGAATGGATTGCAGCGTGACCATCCGAAATCTTGTTTTCTTGACTGATTTGTTCAAGACACTGAGATCCAAAATCGGTCTCCAGTCCCCTGTTTTCTTTGGAACTAAAAGAACCTTGAGTAGATTCCGATCCTTGTTGGTCTGCTGGCACTGACTGAATTGCTCTTTTGCAAGCAGTTTTGAAATTTCCAAAGCTGCTATATCCCTTTGAGCGGTGGAACATCTGGAAGGGATTTTTGACTGATTTGGAAAACGAAGAAAGGGGATAGAATAGCCTCGGAGATGATGGACTGTACCCATTTGTCTTGAGTCAGGGATAGCCAGGCTTCTGGGTACAGTGACAATCTTCCCGACTGCCTCGAAGATGGGCAGTCGGGCAACACCTCAGGGATGCTGAAAGGGCTTGTCAGGAAAGGCTTCCCGATTGCCCTGGTTCTGGGACCCCTGCCCCTAGGGCGGCGTCTACCATTGTTATTCCCACCTCTGCCTCTGGTAGGAAAAGCGACTCTGTGCGTCAGGCTAAGTCCCTTGAGATTGTTTACGAACCACATCTTCCCACCCTTCTGGCCTTTGGGGTAAGGCCTAGAAGGAGTCGAAAACGGACTCCGACGGCAGAAAGGGGTCTTGCCATCAGTCTCGCACCTAGTCAGGGTTTCTTTCACTTGAGGACCAAAAAGAGATGATCCATCAAAAGGGAGTTCGTGAAAGACGCCTTGAAAGGGTCCAAAATTGCATAGCCGCATCCAGGCGTGCCTAAGGCTACACCTGTCCCTGCGGCTCTGCTTTCGCTCCATCGGCCGCATAAGAAAGGAGGCATGGAGGAGTTAGATATGGAATTAAGGGTAGCCAGCTGCGTGTTCATTTTATCTTGGAAACCCGCAGCTGTAGGATCTAACATTTTCACACCTTCCTTGATCAAGTCCCTTTGAAGACGAGTGAAATGGCACAGGTAATTCAGCTTAACGCATGGTAAATGTCGCTGAGGAGAACATCCGCTTCATACCTATCCATGGACCTAGATTCCTTGTTAGGTGGATGGACAGGCACTGAAGGATCAGCCAGTTCCTTCTTTGTGGCAGCAGCTACCACCATAGCATCCACAGAAACTCCTTTTGATAAAAATTGCTTGTCTGATGGAGCTGTGATGAATTTAGAGGGTCTCCTGGGAGTGGGGTCCACTGAATCAGGAGCCGCCCATGCCTTCTTAGCAACCACCTGCATGAGGGGGTCAAGGGGGGACACCCAGGAGGTGGAAGGACGAGAGCCAAACGCCTCAAGATACACAGATGCCCTCCCAAGGTTGAGGGCTGGCCAATTTCCCCTCTGTTTCAGGATCTCCAGAATGTCTGCAAATGAGACATCTTCAGAAGGGGAACGGGGAACCCTCAGAATCATCCAGATCTGTGTCTGACGTGATAGACTCAGGTGAGTCAATGTGCTTCCTCTTGCACTTCCTCTTCCGAGGGGCTCTTCTGCCAAATCAGGAGAGGCCTCGGAAGAGGATGAAATCCCACAGGGGCTCCTGAGGAGCTGGCTCTCGGTCCGGGATGAGGGTGAGTCGACTTACCCTGAGGCAGCATAGAGGGAGGGGCTGACGGAGCCGACTGTGGAGTAGAGCCAGGCTCTAACACACTCCATGACCTCGAATGCACCCCTCAGGCAGAGCCAGAGGTCCCGAGGAGCTAAGAACCCTCGGCACCGACAGTGATGGCTCGAGGTCGATGTCGGAGCCGAACTCACCAGCCTTGGCACCGAGAGGGAGAGGGGGTCGGACAAGGGTCGATGCCACTCACCCCTCGAGCCGACGAGGGAAGTCCGCCGAGATTCCTCCAAAGAAGAAAACGGAGCCGACGACGGAGTCAAGACAATTGTCTCGGCTCCGGTAATCACATCTCTCGGTTCCGACACGACCCAGCTCCAACTCAAAAGAGTCAAGGAAAGAGTTGATGGACGGGCAGGCCGACTGATGAGTCGGGCTCTGAAGCATCTGGGCTAGTGCCTCGGACTTAAGTAGTCGACTCACCACTCTCTGAAGGTCATGATCGGACAGCCTCGATGACCTAGAGGAATGAGACCTTGGCTCGTTCAGACAGCAGGGGAGATCCTGGAGCCGAATGAACGGAGCCAAGAGAAGGTGACCTAGACCTCTTTCTAGTTGTCGGCTCAAGGTCTTGGTCGGAGCCGACATCGGTACTCGATAACCTCGGCTCGGCGAGCGAGGAAGCCACAGAAACTGTGGACTGAGACTTACGGCTCGCTCCAGCCGGAGCCGATAAAGGCAAGGTTGAACAACCTGAGGTCTCGGCTCAGAAGCCGGAGCCGAAGACCCGATGCCTTAGAGGGCTTCCCTGTTGAAACTGACAGGGAATCCTCTGGCTTCAACAAGCCTCTCAGAATCAACTTGTTTTCTTTCCTGCAGGACCCTGGGGCTGAAGCCATGGCACACAGCACAGGAGTCCTGCAGGTGCAAAGGCCCAGACAATAGACACAAGAAGTGTGAGCGCCTGTCAGAGACATTTTCTGACAGCACGCATCACACTTCTTGAATCGAGACCTTTGCTTTTTGACATTTCCCTAACTGACAGGTGTACACAAACACACACCCAAACACACAAGTTATACCCTGTCAGCAAAAAATAATAATTTTAGTAGAAATACTAAAAATTAAGTACAAAAAATTAAAGTAAACTACACAAACACTCCCTAGGGAAGGGAAGGCCAAAGGCCCAAAGGAAGAACCAACGGTTCTTTTAGTAAAGAAAGAAAATTAGGGTCGGGATAAAGTTCTATGATCTACACTAATCTAGGAAGAATTTAACTTAAAAGGGAAAAAAGAGTAACTTTAGAAGAAAAGCTAACACTCACCAGGAACCGTAGAAGCAACCAACCTCGAAGCTGTAGCGCAGCGAGATCTGAGGTAACTCTCGCCTAGCATTGTGGGATATAAGGGGAGCCTCGAGCCGGTGGAACCAACTCTCGAGCTTTTAGAGTGGCCGAGTCGGAGCCGAGGTCGGCTCCGAACCCATCCAGCAAGAATGAAGGCGAGATAGACAACTTAACATTCTGTAGTACTGTGGACTTCAGCTGTTGTTGTACTGTAATACTGCAGCCACCCTGTAGCAATGCCACAGCTGTGGCCACTGACATCAACTCTTTCCCATGTCAATGTAGGTACCTTTGGGATACCAGCAAAGCAGCGGCCGGATGCTGGTGAGTATGGTTTAAGGTTATGCTTGGCAATTCACTGTGCATGTCATAGCTAAGCTGTAGGCCATGTACACATCTAACACACCTACCCATGATGCATGCTGTACATGTGTACTGACAGAGCACTCCTCACTAATGGGATTACCAGTCTCAAACACATGCAATACACAGTCCATCTCAGACAACTGTGGCTACACTCCAGTGCACATTGCTCAGGTACAGCTGACATCTGCCCAAGATACACAGCTATGTCATACACAGAGCAGTTGAACATGCTACACATAAAGACATCCCACTCCCTCTGCAAACACACGCTCCAGGGTACTAAACCTCATCAACACATTACACGGAACATACTGGAGGGATAGGTCCCTGTCCTGGGGAATCCCCACACTCTGGAACGGACTACCCATACATGTCAGGCAATGCTACTCACTGGCTCTCTTTACAGAAACACTTGACAACTGGATGGGAAATGGGGAATTCACCCTGGGTAGTATGTCTGTGCCACAGCCTGACAGGGGCACAGGAGAATAACATTTGTGGGTCATGCATGGCTGGGAACCCCTGTGGCTAGGCTTATGTAGGCCCCAGGACCAATAGACCAGTACTCACCTATGAACCTGTGTGTACCACAGGCAACATCAGCCAGTGCTCAATCATGGTCAATAATGGTCTCAACACTCACCATAGGTACAGTACATTGTGTCTGTGGTCGGTCTAATGGTAGTCTAACACTCATATATGCACCACTGATGATGAGATCTGTGAATGTCCACATGTGATCCAGAAACACACAGAGGCTGTGAGCAGCAGCGGAAACACAACTGACACACATATACACATCCTGCAATGGTGTGTACACCTGTGAGGTATGGTGCACAGTACATGCCAGGGTGCTGAACAGATGCACAGCAATGCTGTGGACATGGATGCAGTGAGTTCCAAGGGGAGGGCAATCACGTACTAACAGAAGCCATTCATCACAGCCATGTATAATGTTGGTACTGGGGAGTGACTACAGTTGCACTGCATGCTGTTGAGCACCACATGCCCTGCATGCTGACATGTGTGTAATTACAGGTTTGTGTGTGATACTGTACTGCACCATCGCCTGCTATTGTGTGTGTTATGGGGGTGTGGGAGCTGTCTGTAGGTGCTGTCTGGTGGAGTGTATGGGTTGCCAAGTATGTCGGCTGCATGTATGTGTGTGTGTGTGTGTGTGTGTGTGTATGTACTGTTTAGCGGTGATGTACAGGTCTTACAGTCTTGTTCCCTGTTTTCCCCTCACAGGTGGCGAGGGGGGGGGTTGGGTCCCCCTTGCAGGGAATCTGATGTCACTGATATAGACAGTGACCATGAGGATAGGTGTGTTGAGGCACAGGAAGGGTCGTCAGGGGCTACCGCTGGGCCACCAATTGACAACCCACACGTATCCACGCCATCCACGCACACAGTCACACTGCCTCTACATACCTCATCACTGTTGGCCTTAGCTGAGGGACAGCCTACGGGTAGCATTGGCCAGGACACTGTGGTATCTATGGCATGTGTCAGGACACAGCAGCCATAGCCAGATGTCTGGCGGGGTATCACATAGGCAGATGTTCAGGGGTGCTCATCGGAGCACTGCTGGTCATCATGCCTCTGGCAGACATGCCACATCTATTTCAACCACACGCATGTTCCAGAATGTCATGGAGGCACAGGTAGAATGGAACTGTACACCAGGTAGGGTCTAAGGGTGCAGAGGGCTCATCAAAGCTCTGTAACTGACAGCATCCGTGACCCAGCAGGTGCCATATGTAATTATACCGAGGTCATGCATAGACAGCGGGGTGAGACATTGGAACTCATCCACAATGTCATGTCCATGCCTCAGGACGGGACGGTTGCGACAACCACGTGGACGTATGCCAGCAACACCAGCAGCTGGAGGTCGCCGTGGTCGTCCCACCAGTCACAGCCGCTCCTGTAGTGGCAGTACCAGCCCCAGCACTGTGTGGGGGGGGGGCTGCTGTCCACAGACTGTCACAGGAGACCACATGCACATGGCCCTGCCCAGTCCGAGGAAGGACCTGGATCCAGTGGACGTCTATCAAACTCTGGGGACAGTACTCAATCTGGCTTTGTACCTGATACTGCCTGTAGCACCCCTGCCAGGCACAGATCCCATGTCCGTGGCCCGAGATGGTGAACTGCAAACCCCGACAGGTACAGTCTGCAGCTGTCTCACAATTCCTTGTATAGGGCAGCCACACTGGGGAACTGTGTGCATGCAGACACACACAAGCAACAAACCTAGAGCAACCACATACCTGCACACACAACATCACCAGTGGCCCATAATAGTACTCATCCCCCTCACACACATACATGTTGTCAACTGTATGGCTCAGCCTCGGCCTCTGGCAAACCAACAACACACCCTGTGCATATGATGATACCTGTGCCACTCCCCGACATCAGTAACATCAATGCAGGGACAGGCTAACATGGTGCTGATGCACAGGGTGACTGTACAACAGTGTAGCAATGGAATGATGTGTAGCATGTTGTCAGCAGTAAAGTGAAATGCTAATATCTTGGAAGGTGTAGCTGTGCAGCCATGATGCATCATAGCTGTAATTAACAATGTTGTATTGTTGTCACCAGTATCTATTCTGATTGTGTTGTGTTTGTCCATGTACCACATGGCTGATGGGTGTAGTGGTGTCAGCAGGCCTTCTACAGTGGACACAAGTAAGTGTAGTGGGTGGTACACATGCCATGACTGGGTACAATATACAGAGCCTATGGTTTGGATGCAGTACATGTACAAGAATGTACACAGGGAGGTATGTCCCCGTGCAGGTAACACATCTGTTGCACATGTAAACCCACCAAGACAGGATAGGCACAACCACACAGTGCTATATATGCAGTCTGCAATGTGGATGACACTGAACATGCTAACAGCAGGGTGTATGTCACTCTCCCCACTCTACTGTGTTCCTTACCTAAGTAACATGTATGTGCCAATGTCAGTGGCATAGCCCTACCCTTAGGAGGGTGTGAGGTGCTCAACTACTGTGAATGGTGTAAACAACAACTAACAACCTGATTACATACAGTGTACAGTATTACAGACAGCTATATGGGGGGATAGAAGCAACAGTAACTGCAATAATGGTGGTTGTGTCCACAACAGCCACACCCAGTGAGTTATAGCAACCCCAGTAGTGCTGCACACCTCTACAGTGTGGAGGAGGACATTAACACATCTATGACCTGTGAAGGACTGTATGTCCACAAGATGGCACCTGTGGAATGTTGGCATTTGCCAAGCAGTCCTGGTGGAAACATATTCTGTGAACGGAGGTAGATTCCTTAACAACTACACACATTCCTACATGTGTGGGATGGTGTACAAAAGCCTGCTATGATCTACATAGGCAATGTGTACCTCCTAACCCTCATCTACACCTGTCAAGATTGGGTAAAGGAGGCATACCAGGTTCAGGTTGTATTCTCTGCCTTTGACAAGTCCAACATTGGCAGGGTCCCATGTATTAAAATTACCAGTGACACTGGCCATGGGTTCATTGTTATGTTCCATGTCCCTGTAGACGAGGGTCATCAGGCTACTGGGTGGTAGTTCCCAGCTGACATGGTGGATTTGTGGTTGTCCTTGCCAACATTGGTGAATCCACTGTCAGCTGTAGGCCTATTGGATCATATGAGGGATCCCAGCTACTTATTGCACCTGCCCAAGGGGTTCCCCTAAGCATGACATGTCACTTGACTGTACA